>NW_027096398.1:0-40000 GCF_019320115.1 Miscanthus floridulus | reverse complement strand
ACGGGTGTCAAGTGCGCGCTGGCCGTCATCTCTTCTCACTACGTCGGCGTCGACCTCCCGGCCATCAGTGATGGGTATGTCCTGCCTTGATGATGACGAGGAGGCTGACGCGGCGGTCACGAAGCTGATGGAGGCGGCGGAAGGCCCTGGCACGGCGCTGGCGACGCTCTTCGAAGAGGAGGTGGTTCCTCCTCTACCATCTGCCGGTGCTGAAGGCCCTGAGCCTTGATCTGGGCCCCGGGGGCTATGTAAAAATAGAGTAGGAGTTATTTTTGTATCGTAGCGCTTGTGGCCGTCGAGGCCTTTATTTTTGAAATATTTGTGTTTCTTAGTTGTTTTTCTCATGTTTCCGAGCCTCTGACCTCTGTTGCTCCTGATCAGATTTCGTTTGCAAAATACCCCCTTGGGGCCTAAGCCGTCCCTTGGGCGAGAGGTAGTGAGGGAGTGTTGTAGCCTGGAGGCGTAGGCCGTCTCGCGACTCTACCGGCCTCTTGCTTAGGAAACAGACCTTGGTCCGAGGGGTTTTTACAACCGATTTGTCAGAGCATGCTAGAGTCTTGGCGTAGGAATTTTTGCGAAAAACGACTGAAGAATGGTGCGTGGGACCTAGGGGGAGTCCCCCATCTAGCCCCCGAGGGAGGCTTGGTTCTGCCGAGGCAGAGCCGAGTCTCCCTTGTCGTGTTACTTGTATTGCCGAGACCTACGATGGGCTCGGGGGGTTTCTCGAAAAATTAGACCAACTAAAGAACGCTTTTTAATTGTATTTCGAGAAACAACATATACAATGCTTGGAAATTTAGGGATAAAAGCGACGTAGCTGTTCTATGTTCCAAGCGTTGGTGAAGACTTCGCCCTTCTCGTTGGCCAGCTTGTAGGTCCCGGGCTTCAGTACTTGGGCGATGATGTACGGTCCTTCCCATGGCGGGGTCAGCTTGTGGCGGCTCTTGTTGCTCTGTGCTAGCCTCAACACCAGGGCGCCTACCTTCAAGTCTCGGCCTCGGACGCGTCGGGCCTGATAGCGCCGTAGGCTCTGCTGGTATTTGGCCGAGTGTAGTAGCGCGACGTCTCGGGCTTCCTCCAGTTGATCGAGGGCGTCCTCTCGGGTGGTGCGGTTACTTTGTTCGTTATAGGCTTGTAGCCTCGGGGAACCATATTCCAAGTCAGTGGGGAGGATGGCCTCGGCCCCATAGACCAGGAAGAAAGGCGTGAACCCCGTGGCTCGGCTTGGAGTAGTTCCTCAGGCTCCAGATGACTGATGGGAGTTCGGCGAGCCATTTCTTGCCAAACTTTTTCAACCGGTTGTGAATCCTTGGCTTGAGGCCTTGTAGGATCATGCCGTTGGCACGCTCTACTTGGTCGTTGGTCCTTGGGTGTCCTACGGCCGACCAGGCCACATGGATGTGGTGGTTGTCGCAAAACGTCAGGAACTTTTTGCCGGTGAACTGTGTCCCGTTGTCGGTGATGATGGTGTTGGGGACCCCAAATCTGTGGATAATGTCAGTGAAGAACAGCACTGCCTGCTCGGATTTGATTCGATTGATCGGACGAGCCTCGATCCATTTGGAGAACTTGTCGATTGATACCAGTAGATGGGTGTAGCCCCCGGGGGCCTTTTGCAGAGGCCCGACCATGTCGAGCCCCCACACGGCGAACGGCCACGTGATGGGGATGGTTTGCAGGGCCAGGGCCGGGAGATGTGTCTGCCGTGCATAGTACTGGCATCCTTCGCAGGAGCGTACTAGCTTGGTAGCTTCGGCGACCGCCGTCGGCCAGTAGAACCCTTGGCGGAAAGCGTTCCCCACGAGCGTCCGAGGCGCCGCATGGTGCCTGCAAGCGCCTACGTGCAAGTCCCAAAGCAGGGCTCGGCCCGTCTCGCAGTGATACATCGTTGGAGGACACCTGAGGGACTTCGCCTGTACAATTCGTCATTGTAGAGGACGTAGGTCTTGGCTCGGCGCGCAAGCCGTCGTGCTTCGGTCCTGTCGCCAGGAAGCTCCCCCCGATCAAGCCAATCGAGGAACGGGATTCGCCAATCCGCGTCCTGATCAGTCTGCGGAGGCTCGGTGTTGACTTCCATGACCTCGGGCTCGGTCGAGGGGGTTTCGGCGGCAGAGGGGGCGTCGAGCTTCGCCGTGGGTCCCACAGGTGGGCCCTCCTCTGTCATCGAGGTGTAGTCAATGGAAGGTTTGTGGAGGTCTCTGGCGAAGACGTTCGAGGGGACCGGGGCCCGTGCCGAGGCTATTTTGCCAGCTCGTCGGCGGCCTCGTTGTACTTCCGCGCGACGTGGTTTAGTTCGAGGCCGTCGAACTTGTCTTCTAGGCGACGTACTAATTTGCAGTAAGCCTCCATTTTGGGGTCGAGGCAATTTGACTCCTTCATCACTTGATCCACGACGAGCTGCGAGTCGCCTCGGACGTCGAGACGCCGTGCCCCAAGTTCGATGGCGACTTGCAAGCCGTTGATGAGGGACCTCGTACTCGGCCACGTTGTTGGAGGCGGCGAAGTGGAGCCGCACCATGTAGCGCATGTGTACTCCGAGGGGCGAGATGAAGAGCAGACCCGCGCCTGCCCCGGTCTTCATCAGGGATCCGTCGAAGTACAGGGTCCAGCACTCCGTCTGAATTTGAGCAGGTGGCAGTTGGGTGTCTGTCCACTCAGCCACGAAATCGGCCAAGACCTGAGACTTGATCGCTTTTCGAGGCGCAAAAGTCAAGGTTTCCCCCATAAGCTCGACGGCCCTCGTCGTCGGAGTCGGAGTAGCCTAAGCAGTAGTCGCTTGCGGCCAAGAACTGGCGCACAGCCCCATGGTCGTGGAGTCCGGAGAAATCCACTCCGGGCCATGCCTCGTCCTCCTCCGAGGAGTCGGCGTGGGTGCTCAGGTCGAGAGTGAAGCGCTGGCGGCGTTCTGAGGGATCCTTGTGAGCGGCAGCGTAAGCGTAAGCATAAGAGGCGGCGGCATTTCTCAACCCAAAGGGGTATGGGGATGGTGCCGTCGCCGGACTTTGCTCCGCCGGGATTGACTCCTCAGGGAGTGGTGGAGCGAAGCTTGATGACTGGGCATCGCCGTGTGCCACCGGCGATTTTCCTTTGTCCAAGCTCAGGCTAGACAGGTCCCCAGCCAGGGAGCCTGCGCCAACAGCTGGTCGTAGGATGTCGGCGGGGAGTGGCGTGCCGTCCCGGATTCGAGTAGCATCGGGTTGATCTTGCTCGCGTCTTGCCTGGTGAGCGCGGCGAGAGCGGCCGCCCGGGCGCCGCCTGCGCCTGGGCTGCCGGTGCGTGACGTCGCCGTCGGTTGGTGGGGCCCGAGGAGTAAGGAGTACCATGTCGTACTCATGCCCTAGAGACATGAACTCTAGGCTCCCAAACCTAACCACCGTACCAAGACGCAATGGTCGTACCGGGTCTGTCATCCGGAACTAGCTGGGATGACGAAACTGACACGCAGAGGCCCCTACCTGGCGCGCCAACTGTCGGTGTTTCGGACCGGGGGGTCCTCAACCAACCAGTAAATGTGAACTGCGTGTCCCTAATCTCGGATCGTGATGCAAAGAGACACAAGGTTTATACTGGTTCAGGCAATCGATGCCCTACGTCCAGTCTGAGAGATCGATCTTGTATTCCTTGCACCGAAGTGCTTGTAGTAGGGGGTTACAAGCTGAGTGAGAGAAGGAGTTGATCCCAGGTCTCGGCGAGGTGTCGTGTGGGCCGCTTGAGACGTTGCTCTTAGGCGGCTGGGATGTGTGCGTGTGTATGTGTTGCAAGGTGTTCTTCTACCCCGTGAGTCCCCCTCTAAGTGGCCCAAGTCCCTCTCCTTTTATAGTTGAAGGGAGGACAAGGACAGTACATGTGCTGATTATACGGCGTCGTGTCAACAGGGGTGGTGTGTCCGAGCCCTGTGGCCTGTTCCTGTGGCGGCGTGGTCGTCGGAGTGGTCCGTCCTTGGAGCATTAGGGCGGCGTGTTGGTCCCATCCGATCCTGTGCGTCGTGGGAGCCCCGGGACTGCCTCGGAGTGGGTGCAGCGGTGAACGTGCGAGCCGCTGTAGACTGACTGTGCGCGAGGCCGAGGCTTGTTCGGTGCCGAGGCTGCACCGCAGTGGGGGTCTCGGCGGGCACGAACCCCGAGATAGCCGAGACCTTGGTGTACAGTGCCGAGGCCCCGAGAGGGCGGCTGATCTGGCGCGCTGGCTTGGAGGCGGTGATGACCCGGGCCAAGTAGTCCGCGCGATGTTGTTTTCGAGGCGGGGATCGCGGGGCACAGTGCAGTGTGGGCGCTGATCGTGGGCACAGCGTCAGGATACTGTGACCGGTAATCCCCGCCGTGCCCTGTCTCAGCCGATATGGGGCCGATGCGACCTTATGTCCCGTCGGCCATTCTGTGGTGTCGAGCCATCGTCCGGCTGAGATTGCGGGAGTGGTTGAAGTATTAATGGGACATGACGTGCTGTCGGGAAGACCGGCCGAGGCGGGGGCGACGGACTGTGGATAAGCTGGCCTCGCGCGATACGGAGAATGAGGCCTCGCGCGAGACAGAGAGCGGAGCCTCGCGCGAGACAGAGATCGGACTCCTTGCCGAGGCCTTCCGTGAGAGGCCTCGCGTGATACGGAGAATGCACCCCCTGCCGAGGCCTTCCGTGAAGAGCCTCGCGCGAGGCGGAGACTGTGTTCCCTGCCGAGGCCTTCCGTGGAGGGCCTCGCGTGAGGCGGAGATTGCGTCAGGACGTCGAGACCTTCTGCGCGAGGCTCGAGGCGAGGCGGAGAGCCTGGCGGGCTCGGACGTGGCGGGTGAGGAGCCCACGGCTTACCTTCTAGCTTTGTTTTTTGATGGGACTTAAGTGACCCCTTTGATGTTTGCTCGGGGTACCCGGTTTTACGGTACCCGACAACAGGTCTAAGATCCGGCCCTAGTCGTGGTCATTCTCACATAGGCTATGTTGCCGCTATGTATAGGTGGGGCAGCCTTACCCACATAGGTTGAGTTTTTAAATACTTGAAGTTTACTCATGTTCCTCAATGCAAGTACATTGTTACATGTTAGTGGTCTTGGTCTGGTCATTCTAACATGGTCTCGACTTGCGAACACATGTCTAAGGTCCGGCTTGGTCGTGGTCATTCTCACACGAGCTACAGTGCTAGGTTCAATGATTTTCTCAACCTACGTGAGAAGGTCTTGTTAGTGCACTGCTCGGGGGATGCCCGGCCCTGCCATGGTCATTCTCACATGGGATATGTTGCCGCTGTATATCGGTGGGGCAGTCTTACCCCCGCAGGTCAAGGTTTTAAATACTTAAAGTTTCTCATGTTCTCCAATGCAAGTACATTGCTACATGTTAGTGGTCTTATATGTCATCTCATGCAGTGTCATGTAGGTTTTTGATGATGTGGAGGAAATAGAGGAGATGAGAGAAAGAGGTCATAAACTAATTATGACTATGAGACAACCTTTGCATCACTATTGTCGTTGCCATGCAACTCACAAAATTCCTTTGGTCTATGCACAATTAAGGAATTATGAGTTGCTATGAGACAACTTAAAAGATAACCATTGTACTCATTGTCTGTTAAGTCACCTCAAGATTACACGGCACTACATAAGACCCACCTATTAGACACCAACGATGCACTGTCCCTTTATATGTTGCCCTGTTTTTAAACTCTAGTTTTGGGCTAGATCCTGTGTTCACCTAAATGCTGAACCTAGTCGGTCACCTATTGTTTAGCCATTTATTCAGGCTAAATGGTTTGTGACTGTTTAAACAGGCTAAACACTCGTTCGGCAGGGTAAACGGCTATTTAGGAGAAGAGTGGCTGTAGCAAAATTTATGTTGTTTGAGAGTCTTCTAATGCCAATTTCTTTTGTTTTTCCTTTGATGTAGTATGGTTTAGTTCACATATCAACTGGTGATCTTCTGCGAGCTGAAGTATCTTCTGGCACAGAAATTGGCAAGAAAGCAAAAGAATACATGGACAACGGAAAGCTTGTTCCGGATCAAGTTGTGACAGATGTATGTGACTTATTTGTCACACATACGCTCTTTTTAGATGGTAGATTTCTTGGAACTATCGAATTTCCTGCTATTTAGATGGTGGTATCACGACTGTCACAACCGGATGTACAAGAAAGAGGGTGGCTTCTTGATGGTTACCCAAGGAGCTTCAGTCAAGCACAAAGCCTTGAAAATCTGAAAATAAGACCGGATATATTCATTGTGCTAGAAGTAAGTAAAAAACTAACTATTTATGATGAGTACTATATACACTGACATGTGCTTCTAATATTTAGTTTTGACGGTTGTATGCCGGTGTGTTTGATTGCACTGCCAAAATGTTAGCCATGCTTTTTGTTTTTAGGAATGGCTGTAATCGTTTTTGAATATTACATTTGTTTGTGCAATTCTTACAGATCAAAGTGTCCACAAAATGAAGCATGCTTGAACCTTTTCTTTAAAAACCTTTCTAGTATGAGCTTAATGTGTCATCAATTCAGATTTTTATTTTATGAATTCTTAATAGTCCATGATTTTGTGCAGTGAATTTATACATTAGCTCGAAAATAAGTGACTTAAAGTTAATGTGGAATCTTATATATATTCAGTTCTTTATCAGGCCATATTTTTTTCATCAATTATTTTTGTACTTGGATAACTTGTGTTGAACCAATGTGCATGACTGCATGCCTGTGTGTTAGCACACAGCAGTAGAGTAGTGTCATGTATGCATCTGTGGATATATTATGCAATTTTTTTTGTTGAAATACTACAGTCTTAATCGAGTGAGAATATAGTACCATGCTTTTTTTTCTCCTGCTCTTACCTGACATTGTGTTACACAATAATACAAATAACTTTCTTTTGGGGCATTGTAGCCACAGATGCCTTTATCCCCTTTCATTTCATTATTTTCTTTTGTTGAATTCAGGTTCCTGATGACGTTCTAATCGACAGATGTGTTGGAAGACGGCTGGATCCTGTGACTGGCAAGATTTACCATTTAACAAACTTCCCCCCAGAGAATGAGGAGATTTCTGGCCGACTTATTACACGTTCCGACGACACATTTGAGAAGGTTCTGTTGATGCCCACTTAGTAACTTTTTGTTTTGTTTCCTGTCATCGGAAGATCAAAGATCCTATGTAAAAGTTTCTGGTTTATGGAGCAAGTAGAAGCAGAAGTGAGCACCTATCATCCTTCTAAGTTAAGCACAATAAGTATAAACCAAACAATTTTTATTAGGCTTACAAAATGGTAGGAACGGCCCTTAATTCAAATATATGGTGCTACTTATAGATGGCTATATGGGTTGCCCAGCCCATCCCGGGACATGGCACGCCAGGCCTTTTTCCGCGCCAAGCTGGCCCGGCGGCAGGCCCTGCAGGCCAGGCCAGCCCGCAACCTGGAGCAGGCGGCCTCACCAGATGGGGAGGAGGTGGCGTCTAGCGGGGTGTGGCAACTGCGTGGGAGGAGCTCTTGGCGGGGTGGTGGTGGCGGTGGGCACTGGGAAGGTCGAGCGAAGAGGAACCTAGGAGGCGGCGGTGTGGTGCCGAGCGAGGTAGATGAGTGGCTACTGGGAATGGGGACGAGACTCGAGAGGCTGAGCGGCTATGGTGGCGGAGGCGACAGGGATAGGAATACATACATACATAAATACATAAATATATATATATATATATATATATATATATATATATATATTTATATGTCTATAAATGTGTATATATATATTGAAATTGCTTTCTACTCTTAGACACGCACACACGGGCCTTTGTGGCCTGACGAAAAAATGGGCCATGCCGTGCCGCTTGCCTGGGGAGCGGTGAGCCCTGGTTGTTAGGCCGGGCTGGCTAGGGCATGCCGTGCTTGGGCCGGGCTATGGGGCTGCGAGATTTTGGTACATCACTAGTGCTACTTTGAGAACCTGATTTGCTAGAATTTCTTTGTATTTTGTACAATGCTGTTGGCATTTGTGAAGGACAATTTTGAACAATATAAGATAGTGTTCCTTGTAACATCAACATTTTTGCGACAGGACTGAGCCATGCCAATTGGCTTAGTGTACTTAACTACTTACATGGTTTCAAAGGCCTCTTTTTTTATGATGTAGTAATATTACCTTAATGGTGGCATGTCTTTCCTGAACTGTAATTTTCTTCTTTATTTTGCAGGTTAAATCACGCCTTGATACGTACAAGCAAAATTCTGAAGCTATTCTTCCTACATACTCTGATTTGTTTAATCAGGTTCTTGTGTATTCCTAGTCATTACCAGAGCAACCCAAAGTATAGATTGAAAGTAATCCTTTGTTGCTATATTGTGCAAGAATATAGATTGATGGAAACTGCCTAGCCGAAGTTGTTTTTCAGGAGATAGATTCCCTGTTACAGAAGATCTGTGAAAACACTTCAGCCAACAAGTTGACCAAAACAAATGGTGAGAGCATTTAGTCCTCTACTAATAACTTATGCCGTCATTGATGCTATGATTTTTTCTTGGCAAATGGTGATAATAACATCAGTTAAGTCCACCTTTTCAGTTCGCTACTATGATTTTTTCTTGGCAAAAAAACTATTATCATTGGTAGTAACTGTCACGTGCTACATAATAGTTATGGAATTATAATGGTATAATATCAAATGCTATATATAATAAGCCCATGACCCCGTAAAGCAGTTTCCACACAAAATGCCCACTCTGGATAATTCTGACCATCAAGGGTAATATTGATAACAATAGTGTTGATCTGAGACATTACTGAAAATTTCGAGCACCAACCAACAGTGATAGAAGTCTGTTACCACCGTGCTTGAAAGCAGCAGCAGGAGATTGTCTCCGCGGAAGAAGAGGATGAAGCCGGTTGGAGGAGTCCAAATCTCCACGGTCGGTCAGCAAGAAGCCGGGCGGACAACGAGTGGGAGACCGCACAGACAGGCGCAGACGCGCGCACAGGCGGACCCGTTGGATGAAGATCGCACGGGCAGCCCACACATGACGCGGACGAAGACGCGCTCGCAGGAGAAGGGGCGTGGACGACACCGAGCGGACGACGAATCCCCGTGTCGCAGAAGACGGGCCACGGACGCCGCTCGCGCAGAAGACGGGCCACGGACGCCGCTCGCGCAGAAGACGAGCCGCGGACGGCACTCACGGACGCGACGCGCGCATGACCCGCAACGCGGCCTTGCGCGTGGTAAGATGCACGCGTGACGAAGACGGACAAGGCGAATGGCAATAGGCCGATCCGCGCGAAGAACAGATGAGCCCGCGTGTGACGAAGATAGACAGGGCGAACGGCGACAAGCCGATCCACAGCCGGGAAAAAAATGGATCTTGGGTGATTAGGGATTAGATGAGTACTAATTCGACCCCTAAACCTTGCTTTGTTACCATGTTACTAACCTTTGAGATTTGAGAAGATGATCACTCTAGTAGTGGAGATAGCTATATATATATAGAGCCTCATGGGTCATATGAGCCTATATTAGATGGGCCTTCATATACTTAACATTCATCATAGGAGCTTGGCAAATTTTGAAGCAAAGGAACAACTTTATCTTTGATCAAGGCCGCCCTCGGCCCTTCCTTCAACTTGTGGAAGCAATGTTTTCTTGATGAAGCTAAAATGCAAGCTGTTAGATTATGTGACTCTAAATGTTCAGTCTTTTTTGTCCTTTTTAGTCTCCCTGGGAGGATGTTGGTGGGTCTTTTCCCTGGGCAGCTCTTGTTTTCTAGCTCTCTGGCCTCTCTCTGGCCTTGTTTTCTTGTCTGTTTAGTTTCCCCTTCTTGTGTTCTTTGTATAGTTGTACAATTGTTATGCTTTTCTTTTAATTAAATAAATCCTATCAGTGGGGGCCTCTCCTGCTGTATTTATTTTCAAAAAAAAAAAACTTTGGTGCCATCTTTAGCTACTGTTTCATGGTATTGCACTTTAAGTTTGCATTCTTTTTTTAACCCATAAATCACAGGAATTTTGATACATTTTACTGATCAAGCATTGTATTTTTCAGCTCTAATTGTTTTTATTTTTCTAACAGTTGCATTAACACACACTCCTATTATTAATAGGAAATGATCAAACCTTTTTTCTATTATAGGAAAACGAGCAGATTCTGCGGATAGAGTTTCAAAAAATGTATGCACAAGATAATACTTTAGTTTCATCTTGTTGACTTGTGCAAGATTTTTTAATGTGAACTACAAAGATTTGGATCTGTATGGTTCATATGCACCCTACGGCCGTGAACCAGGAGTGGCGTGGAATTCCAACAAGGTTGAATAACATTCCACATTCTAGGGAAATTAGGGAATACTTCTACAACGATGTGTTACAAGCTACAAAACTTGCTATTGAAGATAAAAAGACTCGGTTGCAGGTTGCTACTTATCTTTTCCATTTATGTTAATTTGTTTAAAAGATTAGAATTACAGTAGGACATAACACACCTTGTATTATTTATTTATTCTGTTTCTGTTGCATAGAGCTTCATGTGATTAATTCATGTAACTGAAAACAATCTAATTCTTATTTCCAGTTTGGCTACCTATTTTTTTAAGAATAAACTGATATATGCTAATCTCTGTCCTCCCTCCCCCAAACATGCAGATAGATATCAATATTCCTGAGCTTAACCCTGAAATGGTAAGAGTACACATGGTTATACATATATATTTTGTAATGTCTGTCAGAAAACACTGCTGATTTTAACTGCAACCAAATTCTTTTTATTGGCAGGATGTTTATCGCATAGGAACCCTCATGGAACTTGTAAGAGAACTTTCTCTATCCTTTGCAGACGATGGAAAACGTGTCAAGGTGATTATCCTTGCAACAAATGCATATATTATTGCTCAGCCGCCCCCTCCTTTCTCCTCCCCTAGTAACAAAATTACATGACTAGTCACTTGATACCAGGTCTGTGTTCAAGGCTCCATGGGGCAAGGTGCATTTGCTGGCATCCCACTCCAACTGGCAGGAACCAGAAAAATTTTGGAATTCATGGACTGGGGTGACTATGGGGCAAAGGGCACTTTCATTAATATTGGGGCAGTAGGTCTGTTACCCACTTATTCTATGCTTCAGATAGTATCAATTATCAAATGAAATGAAGTATCGTTACTTTAGATTGAATCATCACGCTTGTGTACCTAGGTCGCCTTCCACATGGAAGTCGAAAGTGACGTAAAAACCTTTTTTTGATACTTGCTTATCAGCCGAGGTTGGGTACGGGGTCTCCACTCTCTTCTGGAGGGACAGGTGGTTAGATGGCCTTTTGGTTGTGGAGTTCGTGCCTAATCTCTTATTCACTGACAATTATGGGTATGGAACATAAGTGGTGGCCTCATGGTTCCACATGTGTCTCTCGGAGAGGGTCAACCAGGTCATGCTATCCAACTGGCTCGACTTGTTCATGTCAGAGTGGAGTGGGGCATACCAAGCTCTCCTTCTAGGCCACACATCCTTGCTTGGGTGAAGCGATTTGGAGTGACAGGGTCACGAAGGCCGTAAACAAATCCAATTCCTGTGTGGCTTGTTCTCCATGGTCATTGCTAGACTTAGGACTGGTTCTGACACTATGGATACCCTAATAATGGCAATTGTGTG
The DNA here is from genome assembly GCF_019320115.1 of Miscanthus floridulus. Taxonomy (NCBI): domain Eukaryota; kingdom Viridiplantae; phylum Streptophyta; class Magnoliopsida; order Poales; family Poaceae; genus Miscanthus; species Miscanthus floridulus. The sequence goes on along the minus strand of NW_027096398.1, from coordinate 28,407 downwards.
CTTTGTGACCAAGAATGGGAGACTCTCACCCACCTATTAGACATGTAGTCAGCTAGGTCCTTGGGCCATCTTCCTATTCTAGCCAACCTGGGCCTTGAGCCCATTGCAGCTTCTCTGGATTAGTTGTTAGTCATGATAGGCAAGGATATCCGACACTGGTCACACTTCTATAAATCAATCCTAAATCATCCTTACCTTTATATGCGCATGTTCTCCGCAGCCTCAAATCAATATACTGTTTTCCCATGCAATTTCATTGCTTTCTTGGTACCACGAGTTTGGGTAACCCCCTGATTCTTCCGCTGCCCTAGTGTGCCCCCTTGGTTGCCCATCCAATCCTGGGTGGGTCCTTGCCGTTGCTGTGTTCCTCCGCCCATGATTCCCTCACGATGCATCCACCCTTTCCCTTCATGTGGAGTAAATATTCCATCTCCCCTTTGGCGACCGTGGCGGCTGCTGCCGCCTTTGATGATGAGGAGGCCTAAAAGCGTCCTGCTGCCACGATGTGGAGGCTCGCCAGCACGTGGCTAAAACAAGCGGCACAACCTTGTTCGTGTCCAAGTTGCCGAGCATGAGGATGCAGCTGCTGCACATGCCCACGACGCCCTCATGCGGGCGGCTGCTGCTGCCCACGATGCCCTCTCCAATCTTGAGGACAATATCGCCGATGACTTCAAATCAGCCGCTCCTGTTGGCTCTCCTTCAGCAGCCTTGTCCCTACCAAGTACCATCCTCGACATCGACACCGACAACTACATCCACTAGCGCACCTAGTTCCTTCTCGTTCTCAAGAAGTACTCTCTTCAGTGCCACATCCTCGACAACACTACCGATCCTACCTTCCCGGACTAGGCATGCATGGATTGCGTTGTCCTATCCTAGATTTATAGCACAATCTCCAGCGGTCTTGACGAGTTCGTCCAAGAACACCGCACCATTACCCACACAGTCTAGCTCGCCTTGGAACATCAATTGCTCGGTAATCGTGAGACTTGTGTGCCCTCTACCTCAATGTCGCCTTCTGAAACTTTGTCCGTGCCAACCTCTCAATTCCGCAAGTTCTCCTTCCCTTCATAGCCCACAAATCTTCCATCTCCCTTTCAGTAGCCGCCACTACCACTGCCGTCTTTGCTGACGAGGAGGCCCAAAAGCGCACCGCCGCCGCCGCCACCGAGGGTGTCTAGTGCATGGCTGCCGTTGCCTTTACGGATGCTCGCAAGCACGCTGGCTAAACAAGCGGCACAGGCCAAGGCCACCCTTGTTTGTGTCCAGGCTGCTACACGCGCCTGCGATGCCCTCACGTGGCTGGCTACTGAGGCTGCTGTGGATGCTACCATCCATAACTACCTCTTCGATCCCGATGACAACTTGCCAATGACTTCAAATCAGCCACTCCTGTTGGCTCCTGTTCAGGACGGATGCTGGTCTGTGAGACCGTTGTTGTCATCAATCTTCATGCCTAAGCTGTTGGCGTGCAAAACATTAGCAGCCTTGTTCCCACCATCCTTCACAGCGACACCAACAACTACACCTGTTGGCGTGGCCTATTTGTTCTCGTTCTCGGGAAGTACTCTCTTTAGTGTCACGTCCTCGACAATACTGTCATCCCACCTTCCCAGACTAGGCACACATGGATTGCATTGTCCTGTCCTGGATTTACAGCACAATCTCCAGCGATCTCGAGGAGATCGTCCGGGAACACCGGAGTATCGCCCACACAGTTTGGCTCGCCTTGGAACATCAGTTCCTCGGTAATCATGAGAGCCGTGCCCCCTACCTCGACGCCACCTTCTAGAACTTTGTCCAATAGATTTTTTTTTACTTCAAGCAAAATGGAAAACTTACAGTGAAGAGGAGTCCAAGATTCCAAATTCGCTTCCAAGGAGCAAAACAGATGGAACTAAGGAAAAAAGCCTTGTAGGCCAACTTTCTAGAGTATGAACCAGACTTAGTAAGCCTCGAGACGCTGCAAGACTTAGTAAGCCTTGAGACATGCTGATTATCAACATTCTACTGCAGTGGGAATCCTTCAACCAAGTGCCATAAGAGGAGATATTCTTGTTAAGGTATAATAGTTAGGGGTATTAGTGTAATATCCTAGTCTAGGGTTTCTCTCTTGTGACCCTCATATACTCTATCTATATATAGTTTCTATTGGGTCTCGGTAGTATCATTCAGTTTAGTCTCTTTATTTGTAACATGGTACCAAAGCTCAAGGTTTTTTTTTTTTTGATCCAGCCACCACCCTTTTATAATCTGCGCTGCCCCTAGGTAGATCCATTTCTGTTCCTGGGCAGCCTCGTCAATCTTCGATTTTTCTTTTTTCGTTGCGTCCAGTCATCATGCAGCAGCAGCAGCCACTGTCCATCCATAGCAGCAACTCATCCCGCTGGCCACTTGTCCTGCTTTGACCCATCATCACTGTTTGGTCCGCCCATCGTGGGTCCATCTGGTCGCACCTAATCTGACGTTGTGACCCTTCATCACGCGTTCCCATCGGTTCCGCATGCCCGTCTACATCCGGGACTGTCGTTGTACCTTCGTCGAGTGCAGTCTGCGGTCTCCGTCATGCGAGCGACCGCGGTCTCCGCCACGAAGCTTGTCCGCGGCTCAGCTCTCTTCTCCAGCCGCTGCCGAACCCGTCCATCAGCCCCGTCTTAGGCCTCCCGATACCCATCCGCACTCGGCTCCCTTCTACCATCGTCGACCCTGTCCATCCTTCCGTGCGCGTCGTCGCCACGCCTCGCTCTCATCGTGACCTGGCCCTCATGCAAGCCCTGTCACGAGTCTTTAGCCATGCGAGATCGAGTAATAGCGCCCGTCCGCACCGTCTCGTTCTCGTTGTTTCTGCGTCTTATATGACAAGTGGTTTGTAGAAGTATGTTTATGTTTTGCTACCACGGATACACGGTCCTTAATCGGTTAGCAAGCTATTCCATTCAAGACCTCACCTGTCTTGCCATGGTCCAACCCCTCGCCGACCATTCACATTCATTGTCAACATCTTGGTCAAGTTTTAGATCATAACTCCGTATTATGATGCTTTAGTGGACAAGCATTGCCCTAAAACGCGTGAGAGATGAGAAACCCATCATCATCTCGACTTCTACCGTTTAAGAAAACTAAGCATGATTTATTCGAATAACAAATTAAACATCCAATGTTTGAGTGGTGCGGATAACATTCAAGGGATGAGAGCTCAAATGTGCAAACATGGGATTTCTAGTCATATCGTAACATAGCAATGCATTTAGTTAACCTTAGGCACATCATGCAATCTGCAAAAAGAGTAAGAAATGCTTAGGTGCCTGCCTTGAGATTGCTTGGGTTGCGGCTCGTCGGTCACTTGTAGAGTTTGGGCCTCCTCGATGTTGACTTCGTTGGAGACCTCATCACCTATGAATGCATGATGCGAAATGAGTACAATGTATTGAATTAAATGACACGATATGCTTTATAATCATGAATAACATTTGGGCTACAATAGAATATAACATGTGTGTGAAGTGTAGCTGATCAACTTCTGTCGATGTCCCAGCAGACGATCCGGGAGAGCACCGGTCGGTCTGCAAGAATGGTCCGCCAGAGCATTCCTGAAAAATTGTAAGGGTTGGATCGTCGGACGGTCCATTAGTGCGGCAGGTGGTCCGAAAAACCAAACCCGAGAGGGGTGTTCACAGAGTGAATGTTTGAACATTTTAACTAGTCGGTCCGGTGTTCTCGCGGACGGTCCGCGGGAACATCGACCGCAAAGGCTAACTGTGAAACTCTGTGAACGTTCTCACAGACGGTCCGGTGAGCAGGCCGGCGGAATGCAGTGTGTGCAGTTTAAGATCTCGAAATTGAAATCTTCACCTAAGGTTTGTGCATGGCGAAACTGTGTTTGTGGGGAGTTTATAGGGTTCTATAGAATACATCTAGTTGAATCTTGTTACATTGCATCCAAACATCATCTAGTGCATAGGGGATGTTTTCTAGGTGATGAACACTAGTTCTTGATTATTGGTGGAACTGATGGTTGAACTTGAATCCATCTTAACCAGAGAAGCTAGGAGGTGTTGTTGAGCCTCTCCACAAGTTGGAGAAGCTGGATTCACCTCCCTTCTTCCCCCTTGCTCCCTTTCTTGAAATCTCCTCCTTGCTCCTAGTTGCTAGGGAGAGAGGACTCCTTCCTTGTCAATCCCCAGCTCTTGTGGCCTTCTCTTCACTTGATCTCCATAGTCTTTTTGCTTGGCATGTACTCCAATCCTTCCTCCTACTTCTTGCTCTTGGTGTTTAGAGAGAGAGTGATGAACTAGAGAGAGTGAATAGGAGAGTGAAGAGAGTGAGTGTGAGTGGAGAGGTGCTGGTGATTCATATTCCCTCGAAATGGTGATAGGTGTGCTGACAAGTGGGACCACAAGAGGTGCTGTGAAGACAACTCACTGCTGTGCATGTTGTGTTCTGGCGGAAAATTGCATTTTCATGCACATGCAATTTTCCAACTAAAATTTGCACATAAGATGCTCATGATGATTATGAAAATGATCATGTCACGATCGGGTCGTGACATTTAGTCTCTCTTTATTCGTAACGGTTCTCTCAGTACCTAGACAGAGAGAGAACCTCTTATGTCAGATACCCAACTATGGGCAACCAGGGCTTTGGCGACTGAATAGTCTCAGGCATGGGTTTTGCACTTTCTTTTTCTCGAACAGCGCAGGAGAACTGTGCGTTATTTCATTAAGGTAGAAAAAAATGTTACACAGGTCAAAGAGACCCAACTCACACACACCACCCCTTGGAAACTAAGTTACAGACTCGCCACAAAGACTGCAGAAACGACCAAATGCCTCCGAGCTTTAAGCTCCAGCAGGCAGCGACCTGAGAACAAGTTCCTGGAGTTTGGAGGCTCCAGCCGAGCACCAGAATACCCCTCCGAGCTAACAGCCCTGATGACCTCCTGAATGTTCAGCCTCTTGTTGTCAAAGACACAAGAGTTGCGATGCTTCCATATCTCCCACGCCACCAAGATTATCAAGGAGTTGACGCCTTTACGCACTCAGCCATCGATCTGTCCAGAACACTGTATTTTGCCCATCACCAACAAAAGTTTCGACCGCCATGCTGAAATTCGACCGCCGTGCTGAAATTTGACCTCCATGCTGAAAAGGGTCGGAGCATTTTGTGGCACCTGAAGAGGTAAACTAGCCAAGGACGAGAGGAGTTGGTTTTCTCAAGCCAAAGCCAAATTGGTTATCTCATTGTTCTTGTGACTGGGTTTGAGCAGCAGACTTGTTTCTTTGTACTTTTGGATTCGTTGTTGCGCTTCCCCTTCTCTTAATGAAATACGTGCAATGCACGTTCTCGTTTTTAGATTGAATCATCACCCATTGCACCTTGTGTTGAAATTAATATTATTATTATAATTAACCTTTTTTGTACAGTTGATTCTTCTAGGTACTAAATTGTTGCTCAAAAGATATCATAGGATATACACATTTCTTGTTCCTTTCATCGCATCTTTTGTCTGTTTGGGAATCCTGATTTTTTTAATACCATAATGTTTTTACTGAAACTATAGGTGCTAAGGAGGTTGACAAAGAAGATGATATGTTTGTCCTCATTGCTCCGCAAAATGCTGTTGGAAACTGCATAATTGATGTAAATCTTCTATTCTTCTATATCTCTTGTTCCACTCCTATTTTAAATACTTGTATAATATTCACCTCCTTGATCTTCATTGTCATTTTTAAAAAAAAAATGCAGGATATGAGAGCTATGACTGATGCTGCTGGTGACAGACCTGTGATTCTTGTAAATCCTCGCCTAAAGGTTTTTTCCAAATAAACTTATTTGATTTTTTGCTTTAATGGTGTCCCTCTATTACATTGCTATCGTGCTTAGTCTGAAGAAATCTTAACTGCCCAAGTGTGCCTGTTTGGTTGGATATTGGAGGTAGCAGTTCTGAAAATAACTAATCCTGAGAGAGCCTCATTGTTGAATTATTGTGTAGTATGTAAGATACATTCATCAGATGAAACTGAGCTAAAATTCTCTCTCTTTCAAGCATACTCTGTTAGTCGCTGAATTTTCACTCTTGGTAGGAGGAGAATTCTTACTCTCATCGAGAGAGGATGACACTAGGAGTTGGGGCAATTTTCTTGTCTATTTCTCACACAAACTCACACAAATGCCACACCAACCTGAGGGGTTGGGGTTACATATTTATAGGCTGCTAGCCAGCCAAGCATATGCCAAGATGCTAGTCTAAGATGCTAATATGCTGTCCTAGCTAAGATGCTGTCCTCTAAGATGCTGTCCTCTAGTCTAAGATGCTGTCCTAAAAACAGAAAAACAGTCACAAGGACCATGTGAGCAGCATAGCCCCACAAAGACCAGCCACACATGAGACTTATCCATCATTCTCCCCCTAAGTCTTGTGCGTCGTCTTGTGGGAGAGTTGAACCATCCCGGTCCTGGAGCAGAGCTCAAGGAACTTGATCCTCCCAAGGGGCTTGGTGAGCAGGTCCGCAAGCTGGTCCTTGGTGTTGATGTAGCTCGCCTTGATGCTCCCTTCCTCCAAATAACCTCGGATGAAGTGGTACCTCACCCGGATGTGTTTGCTGCGTTCGTGGAACACGAGGTTCTTTGCCAGGGCCAGAGCGGACTTGCTGTCCACCCTGAGCTCCACCGCTCTAGTGTCTCTGCCGAGGAGATCACCAAGCAGTCGAGCGAGCCAGAGCGCCTGAGTCGAAGCGGTGGAGGCCGCTATGTACTCGGCCTCACAGCTGGACAGGGCCACCACCTGCTGCTTGACCGACTGCCAGCTAACGAGGCACTTGCCGAGGAAGAAGAGGATCCCGCTCGTGCTCTTGCTGGTGTCGATGTCGCCGGCGTGGTCGCTGTCGCTGTACCCGACGAAGTGTGCCGCCCCAGGGCACCTCGGGTAGTAGAGGCCGTGGCCGAGAGTTCCCGCAACGTAGCGGATGATCCTCTTCACAGCCTGCTGGTGCTCCGTCGTCGGTCGCTGCATGAACCGACTAACGTAGCCGACGGAGAATGCCAAGTCCGGCCGTGTGTGGGCGAGGTAGCGAAGGCTCCCCACAAGACGCCGGTACTGCGTAGCGTCCACCTCCTCCATTGTGCTGTCGCGGCTCAGCTTCAGCCTCTCCTCCATCGGAGTGAGAGCTGGGTTGCAGTCGGTGAGCCCAGCTAGCTCAACGACGCGCTTGGCGTAGGCGGTCTGTCGAAGCGTGATCCCAGAGTCATCCTGGTGCACCTCGATTCCCAGGTAGAAGAAGAGAAGCCCCAGGTCACTCATCTGGAAGGTGGCCTTCATCTCTTCCTTGAATGCCGCCACCTCCGCATCCTTGGTGCCGGTGATCACCAAGTCGTCGACGTAGACACCGACCAGCAGGGCATTTCCTCCATTGCCCCGTCGGTAGATGGCCGCCTCGTGCGGGCTTTGCTCGAAGCCCATCCCCTTAAGCGTGGAATCCAACTTGGCATTCCACGCCCTCGGTGCCTCCCGCAAGCCATAGAGAGCCTTGCGCAGGCGGAGTACCTTGCCCTCCTTGCCTGGGATCGCAAATCTCGGCGGCTGGTGCACGTAGACCTCCTCCTTCAAGTTGCCGTTAAGGAACGCCGACTTGACGTCCATGTGATGAACACGCCAGCCCTCCTGGGCAGCTAGCGCAAGGAGTTGCATGGACTCCATCCGTGCCACGGGAGCAAAGGCGTCGTCGAAGTCGACCCCCTCCTGCTGCACGAAACCTCGTGCCACCAAGCGAGCCTTGTGCTTGACGATGGCGTCGGCTTCATCCCTCTTCAGCTTGTACACCCACTTAAGGGTGATCGCGCGGTGACCACGAGGAAGGTCAGCAAGCTCCCAGGTGCGGTTCTTCTCAACCGCATCCATCTCCAACTGCATCGCGGCGCGCCATGCCGCGTGTCTCTCGGCCTCTGCATACGACCGAGGCTCGTCGTCGTCACACGCAAGGTGCAACTGCGCCTCCAGGTCGTGAGGCACCGGTCCCGGCACCGGCTGGTCGCCGAGAAGGTTCTCCATCGTACGGTACCGCAATGGCTCGCCATCGTGGTACGCGTCGATGCGCTCCTCGTCGTGAGAGAGCGGAGTAGCGAGCTCAACCGGGCTGTGCTCGACATGAGCTGGAGTAGACGTGCCCGGAGAGGTGCCTATCGATGCTGGAGTGCGTGGCGTTGCCGGCTGTGGTGGAGCCGGCGAAGAACTCATCGCAGCCGAGGTCCTGGCTGGAGCGTGGTGCTGTCGGAGTAGCAGGCGCCGGGGTCGGTGGAGGCTCGGGGACTGGGGTAGACGCGCTCGCCGAAGAAGAGCTGCCTAATCCCCCAGCTCCCTCGAAGTGGACGTACTCGACAGTGAAGTCGTCGTACGTCGGAGCCGAGCCATCGTCCACCGCCTTGTCCCACGCCCATCCTCGCCCTTCGTCGAACACAACGTCGCGCGCCGTGCGCACACGCTGTATCTTTGGGTCGAGGATGCGGTAGGCCTTCGAACCCTCCGCGTAGCCAATGAACACTCCCGGGGTGCTCCTATCGTCGAGCTTGCTGATGTGGCCAAGCTCCTTGGCGAACGCAAGGCAGCCGAAGACCCGCAAGTGGGAGACCGCCGGCTTGCGCCCATGCCAAGCCTCGTACGGCGTCCTGCCGTCGAGCGCCTTGGTAGGCGAGCGGTTGAGGATGTAGACGGCCGACACCACCGCCTCTCCCCAGAAGACAGCCGGCATCCCCCTCTGCTTGAGAAGGACCCGAGCCATCCCCACAACTGTCTGGTTGCGCCGCTCGACGACGCCGTTCTGCTGCGGGCTGTACGACGCGGAGTAGTGGCGCTGAATGCCCTCATCAGCGCAGTACGACGCGAATTCAGCCGCCGTGAATTCGCCGCCGTTGTCGGTGCGCAGCACACGCAGCTTGCGGCCGCACTCCGCCTCCGCAGCAGCCTGCGCGCGCCTGATGGCGTCCGCAGCCTCTCCCTTGCTGCCGAGGACCATCACCCACATGTAGCGGGAGAAGTCGTCGACGAGCAGCAGGAAGTAGCGTCGTCCTCCCGGTGTGGCCGGTGTCACCGGGCCACACAAGTCCCCGTGCACGAGCTCGAGCCTCTCCTTGGCTCGAAAGCTCGCCCGCTGGGGAAAGGGGAGTCGCCTCTGCTTCGTCAACACGCAGACGTCGCAAAGCTGCTCCACATGGTCGAGGCACGGCAGGCCTCGCACCATCTCCATGGCACTGAGCCGCTTCAGGGCCTCGAAGTGAAGGTGCCCGAAACGCTCGTGCCACTGCCACGCCTCGTCGTCCCGACGAGCAGCGAGACAGAGGGGTTGTGCCACCTGCACGTTAAGGACGTAGAGTCGATTTGCGCTTCTGGATACCTTGGCAAGAAGGCGACGACGGCGATCCCAAATCCTCATGACTCCATCCTCAACCACGACGCGCGAACCGTTCTCATCCAGCTGTCCCAAGCTGATGATGGAGTTCCTCAACGCGGGGATGTAGTAGACTCCGGTGAGCAGCCTGTGCTCACCAGACACGGCGGTGAAGATGATGGAGCCGACGCCTTTGATCTCCACGCCGGAGGCATCCCCAAACTTGACGGAGCCTCGGACGCTAGAGTCAAGCTCGGTGAAGAACTCCCGTCGACCGGTCATGTGATGGGTGGCGCCGGTGTCGAGGCACCACCCGTCAGTCTTGTCGTTGCCGGAGCTGTCGCCGAGGAGGGACGTGTGCTTTTGGCTCGTCAAGGTGGAGGAGAGCCGCTGCGGCCGGTGCCGCTGGAGGTAGCTCGATGCTGGCATGTGCCATGAACAGAGCCAGGCTCCTCCGCCTGTGCGACGTGGGCCTGGCCGCGTCGTGGCTGTCGACAGTCCTTGGCCCAATGGCCAAGCTGGCCGCTGTTGCGGCAGGTGTCGTCTCGTGCCGGCTTGTGCCTGCCGGCGGCGCCGCCCTGGGCGCCTCCGCGGGTATCACCCTCGGCACGTCCTCGCACCCCGGCCTGGGCGTCTCTGCGCGGCTTGCCACGCTTGCGGCCGCCTGTCGCGGAAGAAGGCTTCCCCCTTCCTCCGGTCACCTTGGCTCATCGCTGTCGACGACCTTGAGGCGACCTATCGCCTCCTCGATCGACATCGTGGAGAGATCCAGCAGAGACTCGATCGAGCGAGCCATCTGCTTGTACTTCTCGGGGACGCAGCGGAAGAGCTTTTCGACAGCTCTCTCCTCGCCGTAGGTGTCGTCGCCGAACTGCACCATCTTCTGCAACAGAGTGTTGAGACGGAGAGCAAAGTCATCAACGTCCTCACCTGGCTTGAAGGCCAGGTTCTCCCACTCCTTGCAAGTGCCTGCAGTGTGGACTTGCGGGCGCGGTCGCTGCCGATGCGTGCCGCAGCGATGGCGTCCCAAGCCTCCTTGGCAGCCCGCTTGCTGGTAAGCGAGAACTGCATCTCGGGCGGGACTGCAGCGATGAGAGCATCCAGCGCCCGTCGATGTCGCCGTACCGGACTGCCTCCCACATGTGCCGCACCTGGAGCTTTACCCTCATCACCGCAGCCCACTCGATGTAGTTGGTCTTGGTGAGGGTAGGCCACCCACCGCCGGGACCGACGTCCCTGACAACAGTCTGGAGCCCGTGGTAACCACAATACCAATCCGGGGAGAGGGAGCCACGCTGCTTGTGAAGGCCGCGCTCTCCATCGACCCGTCGGTACCGATCCGGGGAGAGAGAGCCACGCTGCCTGTGAAGGCCGCGCTCTCCATCGACCCGTCCGCCACCGTTGTCGTGCGCGCCTCCTCCAGGAGCGCCGCCAGCGCGTCCGCGCCTGTCTGGGCTGCCGCCGCGCTCATGGGCGTGCGCGGCTGCCCCAGGAGCGCCACCGCCATGCGCGCCTCCTCCAGGAGCGCCGCCAGTGCGTCCGCGCCTGTCTGGGCTGCCGCCACGCTCGTGGGCGTGCGCGGCTGCCCACTGCGCCGCCCGCGCTCGCGCTGCCTCCCTCTCTAGCAGCTCGAGGTCCGCGTCGGCAGTGTCGTCAGCGGAAATGGAGCTGCCGATGCTGCCGCGCAGAGCCTCGACCTCCGCGGCCGTCGCACGCGCTGCATTCGCCGCCGCCGCTGCTTTCGCCTCCGCTCTGGCTGCTGCCAGCTCCGTCGCTGCCAGCCTCGATGCCCTTGCCACCGCTGCAGCGCTCTCTGTCGCCGCTCGCTCGCATTCCTCTGCCGCGGCAAGTTCGGTCTCCTGCCGACGCCGTGTGCTCGAGGCGACCGAGCGCTGAGACTGCCCTGCGGACATGACGCGCTACCGGGGGGCTGCTGCGTGGGGAGAGGGCTGCTTCAGACGAGCTGCTGGGGAGGAGTGAGCAGGAGCGGCCGGAGCTGCTGCTCGCAGCTGGGGCTGTTGTGTGGCTGGGAGAGGAGATGAGCAGGAGATGCTCAGGCTACAGGATAATACGGCTCCGATACCAGTTGTTAGTCGCTGAATTTTCACTCTTGGTAGTAGGAGAATTCTTACTCTCATCGAGAGAGGATGACACTAGGAGTTGGGGCAATTTTCTTGTCTATTTCTCACACAAACTCACACAAATGCCACACCAACCTGAGGGGTTGGGGTTACATATTTATAGGCTGCTAGCCAGCCAAGCATATGCCAAGATGCTAGTCTAAGATGCTAGTCTAAGATGCTAATATGTTGTCCTAGCTAAGATGCTGTCCTCTAGTCTAAGATGCTGTCCTAAAAACAGAAAAACAACCACAAGGACCATGTGAGTAGCACAGCCCCATAAAGACCGGCCACACATGAGACTTATCCATCATACTCATCTTGGAATTGCTAATCATCTTAACATAGACGTAAATAAAAAATCATCAAGACTCTTTCTTCTATACTCCTTTTTCTTTTTGTAAGCGCACCGAACCCAAAATTCAAACAAGTATCTCTGACTAACACTAAGAATTTGTAGATTATACCATACAAATTTGATTTCACTGGATTCATATCTGAAAAACTTTAATTTGTTGTGAACGTCATAGTAGTGGTCACATGTGACATTTCTTTCTTGAACACACGAGAGAATTCTGTATCATTTCATTAAGGAAAAAATGTGACGCTGGAGGCTGTACCAGATCAAACTACTTACAAAAAGAAAAGGATGTTGGTCCCTGGGATCCCTGCACAGGTAAGCAATTAGCTTACCAGCACATCCACACACTCACTTTGGCTTGAGGTAGAAGAAGGGGTGAACACAGCACACACACACACACTGCCGAGCTGCAACCAGCAGCTCTGAACTCTGAATGTGGCAACTGAACTGTCCTTTTGCATTGCCTTAGGTGTGGTATATATACAACTTCATGTACCAACTATAAGGTACACATGAGTATGGCTGAGTATAGCCCCAACTACTCCTAGTACTACAAGTACCTTGCTTAGATCAGCCCACTACCAACTTGGCTGATATAGTTTCTACCAACTACTAGTACTAGATGGCCTATTGCCTTACACTCTACAACAACCAGGAGTGGACAGCCGAGCTGACCAGCTCCAACTCCTAATCTGCAGAGAAGAGAGATTTGGGGAGCAGCAGATTATGTCTTATAAAGGAGGGAGTAACATTTATGTTTTCTCAGTTTCCAATCTTAGTGGTTCAAAGTCCCATATTTCTGGATTATACCAATGTTTTCAAGGCGGTAAGGCGAGGCGTGGTGATTGACTACCGCCTTACGATTAAGCGAGTAAGGCGTAAGGCGAGGCGACGCCTTAACAATTTAAGGAAAATTTAAAACAACAGCTCAGAGCAGTAAATGGTGAAGAAAAACATAAAAGGAAAAACGAAAAAAGAACAGAGGAGTAAGAAGTGGTCTGGCCCAGCCCACCAGCAGCCCATGTGCCCCGCACGTCTTCATATCTCTCTAATTCCTCTCTCCTCAGCGCCGCCGCAACTCTCTCCCAAATCCCTCTCTCCGTCTCTTGCTCCCCTCTCTCCTGTAGGCCAGCGCCGATTGGGAGGTGGCCGCGGTTCGCAGGCGGCTGCTCCTCGCGAAACTTGACCAGAGGGGGAAGCTGTTCTTGAGGGGGAAGAGGACACGGCTGCATGGATCGGCAGCGGGCGGGTAGGCGGCAACTTCCCACGGCAGCGGGCTTCCTATTCCTCTCTCGCTCTCCCGCTCACTGGTTGGTCTTCCGCGCGCCTGCTCTGTTTCTCCCGCGCGCCCGCTCCATCTACGCGCGACTTTTTCTCCCTCGTGCTTGCCCTCTTTCGTTTTTCTCCTGCCGATTCTCCCGCGTATGGCGCCCGCCATGCACGATTTGGCGCGAATCGGACGCCAAAGCGACGATTTCTGAACGCCACGGTCGTAAGGCGGACGCCATATGAATCTAAGGCGAGTCGTCTGCTGTGGCGTCCCGCGTGGAGCGCCTTGGCGCTTAAGCGACGCCAAAGCGATGACAAAGCGACGCCTTAAAAACACTGGATTGTATAGAAAAATAGTACTACATCATTACTGGGTGCTAATTATGTTCCCAAATTTGCATTTCCAGGATATGCCTGGATCAAGTGGTGTGATGCAAGTAAGTTATTTTTTAACTTAATGTTAATCTTACCTTAGCTGCCAGTATTGACTATTCTTAATTTGTGATGATCAGACAATGGGAAGGGATATTAGGCTCAAGTATGCTGCATCATTCGAGATGTGCTATTCATTTCGGCTTCTCTACTATGCTGGTTCATTCTATCCTATTATGGGAGCTTTAAGGTTTGTATAACCAACTTTTATTCTTCCAAATAGCATACTGTCTTGCTACTGCTTCTGTTTTGTTTCAACGATTACAATTTATATTAGCTTATTGTTTCAGGATGTCTTATCCAAATAAATATGAGATTTATCGAAGGGTTGACGAGCTCAATGGGAAAGAGAACTACATTCTTATAGCTGAATTCACGAACAAGCCAACTCCTGATGATATTACCCGTGCTTTCACAGGACGGAAAAAGTAAGACTCAGAACACATGATATTTATTTGTTTTCATTTCAATAGTGTGTGTGTGTGTGTGGGGGGGGGGGGGGGGGGGGGGGGGGGGGGGGGGGAGGGGGTGATAGGAAGTGTCACAAGCAGTACTTAAATGAAATGTTAGGAATACACTCATCTGCACACCTTTAACTTCCTTACATTTTTTTAAGTCAAATACCCATTTAATCACTTTAACAGCAAACTCGGTGGACACTAGAACAACATATTCAGGTAAATGGCCCTGCCAGAAAACAGGTCCATTGTTACAATTTAGGCCAATTGCTGCTAACGTATGAGCTACTTAATTTCCTGCCATGGGGCAATGAGAAACTAGCGGGCACCCCGTTGACCCCTGTTCCTTCCAATGTGGCCATGCCTGTGCTATGCCTCTCTCTGGTGGGGGTTTTGGCCAGCTATTGGAAATCTAGTAGCCCTCTCATTCTGTGGTTGGCAGTCGGGAGAGCAGGCCTGGTTTTTTTTGGCCCTCATGACCCCGACAGTGGGGCTCTGGTCTGCTAGGATCAGGGAGTAGGGGAGGGCCCTCCCGTAGTGATGCCCTGTGTTTTGATGGATAAGTCTCTGTGTAGGTCTTTGTGGGGCTGCAGCAGCATGGTGGTCTTACTGCCTATTAAGGACAGCATCCTTGACTGGAGGACAGCATCTTAGCATCTAGGACTAGCATCTAGGACATCATCTAGGACAGCATCTTAGACTAGCATCTTAGCATATGCTTGGCTGGCTAGGAGCCTATAAATATGTATCCCCAACCTCTCAGGTTGGCATGGCATTTGTGTGAGAAATAAACCAGAAAATTGCTCCAACTCCTAGTGTCATCCTCTCTCGATGAGAGTAAGAATTCTGCTACTACCAAGAGTAAGAATTCTGCGACTAACAAGTGGTATCGGAGCCCTGTGTTTTGATGGATAAGTCTCTGTGTAGGTCTCTGTGTAGCACATCATGTCCGCAGAGCAGTCTCAGCGCTTGGTTGCCTCGAGCACGCGGCGTCGGCAGGAGGCCGAACTTGTCGCGGCTGAGGAACGCGAGCGAGCGGCGGCGGCAAGGGCGTCGAGGCTGGCAGCAGACAGAGCGGAGGCGGAAGCAACGGCGGCGGCGGATGTAGCGTGTGCGGCGGCAACAGAGGTCGAGGCTCTGCGCAGCAGCATCAGCAGCTCCGTTTTTGCTGACGAAAGCGCCGACGCGGACCTTAGGCTGCTGGGGAGGGAGGCAGCGCGAGCGTGGGCGGCGCAGTGGGTAGCCGCGCACGCCCACGAGGGCGGCGGCAACTCAGACAGGCGCGGACGCGCCGGCGGCGCTCCTGGAGGAGGCGCGCACGGCAACGGTGGCGCCGGCGACGACTCCTGGAGGAGACGCGCACGGCGGTGGTGCTCCTAGAGGAGGCGCGCATAGGCGGTGGCGCTCCTGGAGGAGGCGCGCACGGCAACGGTGGCGGACGGGTTGATGGAGAGCGCGGCCTTCACAGGCAGCGTGGCTCTCTCTCCCCGGATCGGTACCGTGGTTACCACGGCCTCCAGGCTGTTGTTAGGGACGTCAGCCCCGGCGGTGGGTGGCCTATCCTCACTAAGACCAGCTACGTCGAGTGGGCTACGGTGATGAGGGTAAAGCTCCAGGTGCGGCACATGTGGGAGGCAGTCCGGTACGGCGACGTCGACTACAACCAGGATCGATGGGCGCCGGATGCCCTCATCGCTGCAGTCTCGTCCGAGATGTAGTTCTCGCTTACCAACAAGCGGACTGCCAAGGAGGCTTGGGACGCCATCGCTGTGGCACGCATCGACAGCTACAGCGCCCGCAAGTCCACACTGCAGGCACTTCGCAAGGAGTGGGAGAACCTGGCCTTCAAGCCAGGTGAGGACGTTGATGACTTTGCTCTCCGTCTCAACACTGTTGCAGAAGATGGTGCAGTTCGGCGATGACACCTACAGCGAGGAGAGAGCTGTCGAAAAGCTCTTCCGCTGCGTCCCTGAGAAGTACAAGCAGATGGCTCGCTCGATCGAGTCCCTGCTGGATCTCTCCACGATGTCGATCGAGGAGGCGATAGGCGATAGGTCGCCTCAAGGTCGTCGACAGCGATGAGCCACAGTCTCTCTCGGGGCCCATCACCACTGGCGGGAAGCTCCTCACTCGGGAGCAGTGGGCTGCCTGCCAAGGTGATCGGAAGAAGGGGGAGCCTTCTTCCGCGATAGGCGGCCGCAAGCGTGGCAAGCCAGGCAAGGCGCGCAGGGACGCCCAGGCCGGGACGCGAGGACGTGCCGAGGGTGATGCCCGCGGAGGCACCCAGGGCGGCGCCGCCGGCAAGCACAAGCCGGCACGAGACGACACCTGCCGCAACTGCGGCCAGCTTGGCCATTGGGCCAAGGACTGTCGATAGCCACGACGCGGCCAGGCCCACGTCGCACAGGCGGAGGAGTCGGCTCTGTTCATGGCACATGCAAGCATCGAGCTACCTCCAGCGGCACCGGCCGCAGCGGCTCTCCTCCACCTTGACGAGCCAAAAGAACACGCCCTCCTCGGCGATGGCTTCGACAACGACAAGACTGACGGGTGATGCCTCGACACCGGCGCCACACATCACATGACCGGTCGACGGGAGTTCTTCATCAAGCTTGACTCTAGCGTCCGAGGCTCCGTCAAGTTTGGGGATGCCTCCGGCGTGGAGATCAAGGGCGTCGGCTCCATCATCTTCACCGCCGTGTCTGGTGAGCACAGGCTGCTCACTAGAGTCTACTACATCCCCGCGTTGAGAAACTCCATCATCAGCTTGGGACAGCTGAATGAGAACGGTTCGCGCGTGGTGGTTGAGGATGGAGTCATGAGGATTTGGGATCGCCGTCGCCGCCTTCTTGCCAAGGTATCCAGAAGCGCAAATCGACTCTATGTCCTTAACATGCAGGTGGCAGAACCCCTTTGTCTCGCTGCTCGTCGGGATGACGAGGCGTGGCAGTGGCACGAGCGCTTCGGGCACCTTCACTTCGAGGCCCTGAAGCGGCTCAGTGCCACGGAGATGGTGCGAGGCCTGCCGTGCCTCGACCATGTGGAGCAGCTCTGCGATGTCTGCGTGTTGACGAAGCAGAGGCGACTCCCCTTTCCCCAGCGGGCGAGCTTTCGAGCCAAGGAGAGGCTCGAGCTTGTGCATGGGGACTTGTGTGGCCCGGTGACACCGGCCACACCGGGAGGACGACGCTACTTCCTGCTGCTCGTCGACGACTTCTCCCGCTACATGTGGGTGATGGTCCTCGGCAGCAAGGGAGAGGCTGCGGATGCCATCAGGCGCACATAGGCTGCTGCGGAGGCGGAGTGCGGCCGCAAGCTGCGCGTGCTGCGCACCGACAACGGCGGCGAATTCATGACGGCTGAATTCACATCGTACTGTGCTGATGAGGGCATTCAGCGCCACTACTCCACGCCGTACAGCCCGCAGCAGAACGGCGTCATCGAGCGGTGCAACCAGACGGTTGTGTGGATGGCTCGGGCCCTTCTCAAGCAGAGGGGGATACCGGCTGTCTTCTGGGGAGAGGCGGTGGTGTTGGCCATCTACATCCTCAACCGCTCGCCTACCAAGGCGCTCGACGGCAGGACGCTGTACGAGGCTTGGCATGGGTGCAAGCCGGCGGCCTCCCACTTGCGGGTCTTCGGCTGCCTCGCGTTCGCCAAGGAGCTTGGCCACATCAGCAAGCTCGACGACAGGAGCACTCCGGGAATGTTCATCGGCTATGCGGAGGGCTCGAAGGCCTACCGCATCCTCGACCCGAAGACACAGCGTGTGCGCACGGCGCGCGACGTTGTGTTCAACGAAGGGCGAGGATGGGCGTGGGACAAGGCGGTGGACTGTCGAGTATGTCCACTTCGAGGGAGCTGGGGGAGTAGGCAGCTCTTCTTCGACGAGCGCGTCTACCCCAGTCCCCGAGCCTCCACCGACCCCGGCGTCTGCTACTCCGACAGCACCACACTCTCCAGCCAGGACCTCGGCTGCGATGAGTTCTTCGCCGGCTCCACCACAGCCGGCACCAGCACCGACAGACACCTCTCCGGGCACGTCAACTCCAACACCAGCTCGTGTTGAGCACAGCCCGGTTGAGCTAGCTACTCCGCTCTCTCACGACGAGGAGCGCATCGACGCGTACCACGACGGCGAGCCGTTGCGGTACCGTACGATAGAGAACCTTCTCGGCGACCAGCCGGTGCCGGGACTGGTGCCTCACGACCTGGAGGCACAGTTGCACCTTGCGTGTGACGATGGCGAGCCTCGATCGTTTGCTGAGGCCGAGAGACACGCGGCATGGCGTGCCGCGATGCAGTTGGAGATGGATGCGGTTGAGAAGAACCGCACCTGGGAGCTTGCTGACCTTCTTCGTGGTCACTGCGCGATCACCCTTAAGTGGGTGTACAAGCTGAAGAGGGATGAAGCCGGCGCCATCGTCAAGCACAAGGCTCGCTTGGTGGCACGAGGTTTCGTGCAGCAGGAGGGGGTCGACTTCGACGACGCCTCTGCTCCCGTGACACGGATGGAGTCTGTGCGACTCCTTGCGCTAGCTGCCCAGGAGGGCTGGCGTGTTCATCACATGGACGTCAAGTCGGCGTTTCTTAACGGCGACTTGAAGGAGGAGGTCTACGCGCACCAGCCGCCGGGATTTGCGATCCCCGGCAAGGAGGGCAAGGTGCTCCGCCTGCGCAAGGCCCTCTATGGCTTACGGCAGGCACCGAAGGCGTGGAATGCCAAGTTGGATTCCACGCTAAAGGGGATGGGCTTCGAGCAAAGCCCGCACGAGGATGCGGAGGTGGCGGCATTCAAGGAAGAGATGAAGGCCACCTTCCAGATGAGTGACCTGGGGCCTCTCTCCTACCTGGGAATCGAGGTGCACCAGGATGACTCCGAGATCACGCTTCGACAGACCGCCTACGCCAAGCGCGTCGTTGAGCTAGCTGGGCTCACCGACTGCAACCCAGCTCTCACTCCGATGGAGGAGAGGCTGAAGCTGAGCCGCGACAGCATGACGGAGCAGGTGGACGCTACGCAGTACCGGCGTCTTGTGGGGAGCCTTCGCTACCTCGCCCACACACGGCCGGACTTGGCATTCTCCGTCGGCTACGTTTACGTTAGTCGGTTCATGCAGCGACCGACGACGGAGCATCAGCAGGCTATGAAGAGGATCATCCGCTACGTTGCGGGGACTCTCGACCACGGCCTCTACTACCCTAGGTGCCCTGGGGCGGCACACTTCGTCGGGTACAGTGACAGTGACCACGCCGGCGACATCGACACCAGCAAGAGCACGAGCGGGATCCTCTTCCTCCTCGGCAAGTGCCTCGTTAGCTGGCAGTCGGTCAAGTAGCAGGTGGTGGCCCTGTCCAGCTGCGAGTACATGCTATGTTTTGCTTGCACCTCATGAGCGTTCTAAGTCGACTACACAATCTGTTGAGTGTGTTTTCCTTGGAGATAGTCATGAGCATAAAGGTTATCAGTGTTATGATCCTTCTTCTCATCGCATAAGTATCTCTCATGATATGACCTTTGTTGAGAATCGTTCGTTCTTTTATAACCCTTAACCCTCATATTCACCCACAGAGTCCACATCATTTTTGGTTTTTGAATGTAAATCCACATCATTTTTGTACCTTCCTCCAATTTTATCTAGTGATGTTGTCACCACACCTTCTCCATTCATTACAGTCATTCCTAGTGATGTTGTCACGACACCTTCTCCATCCATTTTGGTCTTTCCTGGTCCTTCTATTTCCGTCATGACACTCACACACGTGACACCATCTCCACCTCTGCCACTTCGCTCGTTTTCCAAACCACCTATTACACGTGTTTTCAGTCGTCGTCCCAAAGACCCCACTGTCCTTCCATCTAGTTGCTACTACTACTACAGAGACTGTATGGCTTCGATGGTTGTTGGCTGATTTTGGTATTTCTCGTGATGTCGACACACCTTTGCTCTCTGATAATACAAATTGCTAATGATCTAGTCAAGCATGAACTAACAAAGCATATTAGTGTCAATGGCTTCTTTACTCGATCTTATTGTCATTAGAAAACCATTGCTCGTCAATATGTGCCCTTAGAGTTGCAGTTGGCTGACTTTTCCTCCAAAGCACAGACTTGAGAGCAGCATTGACTTCACTTGATCAAAATCAATGCTTCAAATCCTCCATTTCCACTATGAGTTTGAAGGGGGTGTTAAGTGTATGAAGGCATATCTACTATAGGTTTGTATGGCCTACGAGGATCTCTCAATATATAGCTATCTCGACTAAGGGAGGTCTTCTTTTGCTTTTCCCAAGGTTAGTAACCAAGGTAACCTTAGAGCATCTCCAACATATTGAGAGAATTCAATCTCCTTTCCCTATAACCAAAAGTGATAAAAAAGGATTTGGTAGGGAAAAATTAGGTCTAGCATATATTCTTTCTCAATCCCATTTCCCTGTAATTTTTCTCAGTCCCTCAAAATCTTTCCTCAACCCCTCAAAGAAAGTGGAAGAACCAGAAAATTTTCTCAATCCCCTTCTTCCATCCACTCACGACCACCATTGGATCTCCGGCAGAAGGCCGCCGCACGGCCGAGGACGCAGGCTGGCCACATCGGGGTGGCGCATGGGCGAGAGCGCTGGCCGCCAGGAATCTGCATGCACAGGCGAGTGAGGGGGAGAGGAAAGAGCACAGGCGAGATCTGGGCACCGGGCTTGTATGTGCAGCTGACATAGAGAGGAGCGCCGGAGGAAAGAGAGAGGGAGGACCTCGAGCGAGCACCGTCGGAGGAAGGGAGCACGCGACCATGCCGAGAGAAGAGGAAAGATAGATTAGGGAAGGAGATTCTTGCTGATTGACAGGTGGGTCCTACTTAAATAAAGGGAAGTTTTCTTAATCTGCTGTAGCAGCACTCCTCTATAATCTGGAACTATGTTTTCTGAATCCCCTATAGCAAATTTTAAGGGAAAGCGTAAAGGGGATTTGGTGGAGATGCTTTTTAAGGGGCGCCAGAACCCTAATCTGGCGGCCTGCCCTAGGCACAATGGGCCTATTCCCAATACACGAGTTAAACTAAACAGTCTAGTAGTCCACTAACAGCTTGTCGAACACTTATGAATCAGAATACACATGCAATTTCCCCTGTATCATCGTAACAAGGTGTCCACATTAAGTTTGTATATGGTTCAATTGTTGGCAAATCTACACACACTTTTGTGTATTGTCAGGGACCTTTTTCTGTTTACTGAGTTTTATCTTATTGAAGCCCATCTATTTTTCATAACAAGAGTACTGCTATATGCCTATATCTATACTCAAAATAATCTTTGATGTAGTGCTATCGTACTACTTAGGGTTCAGCAGCTCTGGTTTAGTTGAATATTATCTCACATGAATGGGATGTCTTGAAGCACAGCCTTACAAGACTCACACGGAAATGGCCCTTCATAAAAGAATTGCTTTCACATAAAATTTGGAGTAGTGCATTGAGAAAAAGAACGTATCATGTGGCCAATGGCATCCACATCTATTAGGGAGATGGTTCTGGATACCTTTTCAACAATGTAAAAGTTGTTGGAATGATTTTTGTTATATTTGATGCAGGGAAGAAGAAAAGACACCTTCTGGATTCTGGTAACTTATGCACCTATTTTTTTTGTCTCTATTCCAATATTAACTTTTTTCCAGCATGAAAATGGGATACTGAACTGTTCAATCACTGTGTAGGGGTTTCTTAAATGGTATATTTTAAGGCAAACGATCTACTGTACGACGATGCAATCCTTCTTGGTATATTTTATCTAATAAGGTTAAAACAGAAGAAGCAAATTTAGAAAGTTTTCTATTTGCAAGATGATACATCACTTATGAAAGGCATTGCTGATTCGTTGGTTTAGCATGTGTTTGCCCCATTCTGCCTTTGTTGTGTGCAGTGCCTATTTCCCCCGTTCCTTAGATTCTCCACCATATCTATATATTGATGTAAAGCTTGAAATGCTTATTGGGGTTATAAAAGGTTCTGCTCGAGATTTTTCCTTGGGTCAGCTTATTGTCAAATAGTAGCAACCTACTCCATCCAGTCCCAAATATAGATAGATCCATCTAGCCTTCTCTCAAAACACCAAATGTAAAGCTTGCAAGGCTAGGATTGAGGTTAAAAAATCCCCTCGTTTGTTCCATGTCAAAACACATGTCTAAGGACCGGCCTAGGTTCTTGGTTTCGAGGATTTTCTCGACCTTCGTGTGAAGGTTATCTTGTTAAGCAAAATGCCCGGGGTCTGTCATACCTCTGTGGGTAGAGTATGAAATAAGTGACTTTTGACTTTCAGACATCTTGTTTGATGACCCATTTTATTCAATTTTTTATGTAAATTATAAAATAAATAAATCATTATTAAAGTATCTCTGAAGATAAAATAAGCCATAATAAAATAGATAATATTTATATAAAAATTTTGAATAAGACGAGCGGTCAAACAAGATATCTGAAAGTAAAAAACGTTACTTATTTTAGCACAGAGGTAGTATGTTCTACATGTATGGTGTCACAAAGTTGTCATGTTGCTTTTTGTCTGAATGTAGCATTCTGTCCTAAGAGGAAACTTCCAGATTTCTTCTGTAGTTCTCTTACTTTTTATATATGATATATATCTACAACATTAGGGTCTCAAGAGCGTATCTGAGGCACTTAGGTTCCTTTAGGATTTTTTAAGAACCTTATACTTGAAACAGGGCCTTTCAGAAAAAGTGCAATATTGACATGTAGATGAAATTTGTCATTTCGATAAACAGCTGGAAACATCCCACTGGCATCCATATTGACAAGCGAGACAATTCTTGATTTTTCATTAGTAACTTCCTAAGATCGTAGCATTTGTGTATTTTGAATTATTATTTCGTTTTCCCACCAAGCTTTGCATTCCACGATCAGGTGTATGAACATGCATTTTTGCTTTTCCCTCCACATCCTCTGTAAAAACTCCGATGCAACTTTTTTTTGCGTTTTTTTTTTTTTGCGTCATTTGACCATAGAATTGCAATGTCTTGTTCTCGAGCCTCGGCTATGTGGAATTGCATCGTTTCCCATTCAACATCTATGAGGTATTGGTTTTCATGATCTAATTCTCATCCAACAACATTTTTTTGGGGTAGGTCAAAACGGACGCCGCAAGAACCACACAAGAAGTGTACTCCAACTAGCCACGATTTCAGTAAAGTTGCTCTTTGCTAATCTCCCATGGGGAATGAGCACAAGAGCCCCTTACAATCAATTCGATCGGAGCTGACAACAATCACCAAAGCCGCTCAATGATCCTCCGTTGTCTCCAAGCCGTTTAGATGGCGGCAACCACCAAAACTAATGGCAACCACCAAGAGTAATGACATTTCTCATGAATCTCTTGGATTTCCCTCTAATGGCATTTCTATGATTTTGCAAGAAAATCATGAAAAGGCCAAATCCATCTCTTTTGCTTGGAGGAAAGGAAGAGCTAGGTCCAATATGAGATCTTGATGGCCCAAGAGTCACCCAACCTCAAACATAAGTTGTTATTCTCAGATTCATGGATATTCATCTCTTCTCTCATGATTTGTTTGATCTGAAAATCACTAGATGCACTTAACACCTAGAGCTCAAATCCTAGCTATCACAAGCCCAACACATCACCTAAGCAACCCTAGATACCCCCTGCACATGCATGGTAAGCATCATCCACAATCTAGATTATATCACCTAAGAACACCAACATCATCTCAAGAACATAGGTTCTATCAACTTCACACGGACCGTCCATCGTGACATTAGACTGTCCGAGAGAACGCCCACTTAACAAACACTGCCAACACTTAGCCTCCACGGTTGCTGTTCCCATGGATCATCCACGAGAACACCGGCTCGTGGATCATCCGCGAGAACACCGGACCGAACGGTTAAAAATGAATATTTACTTTTAGGGAACCCGAGAGGACCCACTAACTTCTTGCACCCGCAGACCCTTCGCCAGATCACCAGATCATCCACGAGAACACCCAGAGAAATAACTAAGTCATTGCATGCTAGGACCATTCTGAGCAACGATCCGACGCACTTACGGACTGACCAACAAATCATCGGAACATTCCGCCAAAGCACTCAAAGCGCAGATCAACGACACCAGCTTCAGGTTTGATGCAGGATCGTCCGCTAGAACCAGACTGTGTCCAAGAAAAATAAATGAATATTTCTTCATGTTGAGCCTTAACCCTAGGACCTAACCACTCTACTGTTGGTATTTCTTATGCAGGTAGATTATTCTGCAAGCGCACAAAATACTGTTGTAGCACTTCACCAAAGAGTATTCCTAGGTATCATTATTT
Organism: Miscanthus floridulus; assembly: GCF_019320115.1. Taxonomy (NCBI): domain Eukaryota; kingdom Viridiplantae; phylum Streptophyta; class Magnoliopsida; order Poales; family Poaceae; genus Miscanthus; species Miscanthus floridulus. Next base: position 4,051 of record NW_027096398.1, on the reverse strand, counting down.
ATTTAATCCCAAGGGAAAGCAGTAGCTAGGAATGATAATGAGAGATCTATTTGTTTACCACAACTTGGTATCAGCTAGTGTAGGGGGATAATCGAAATATGATAGGAAGGGTTGATGCAACAAGCCAAGATAAAGATAGCTCAAGATAATTAGAAACGGTATAGCTAGGTGGGAGGATAGCGAGAGAGTAAAGAATTCCTATGATTCAAACTGTACTTTAATGATTCTACCTAAATAACACAATTGCAACACACAGATTGAGTCAACAGGTAACTAGGGGATAGGTGAGACAGTGAGAATAGTCGTTCCTACCAGAAGCGCCCTAGTTGACGCTAACCTTACCTTTTAAGAACTTGTCTCGAACACGGGGTGAAATAAAATGACTAGACACGACTATATCACCTACTAGCATCCACAATCTATTCGTGCATCAAGCAGTAACCAAAGGCAAGATAGAGTATAAGCACCACACTTACACCTTCTCTCACTACTCTAATTGTGCATGCACAAATCAACTAAAGCACCTAATGAAAGGCGATGATCATATACAAGTCTGAGTTCTGGACCATCAACCTAAATATGCAAGAACTACATGCTAAGATATAACACAAGAATAATATAACAAGTATAAAGTTGCACTAAGTAACAACTAAGTAAAGGAGAGAAAGAATATAAATATATTGAATGAAGTAAAGTCATACTAAAAAGGGAAAACTACAAGTGTTATACTACACTATCCAGAAGGCAAATCCGGAAACCCGAGCAAGCTCACTACTAAGCTCTAACTTCCACACTAAACTATCCTACACTACTAAGATAACCCCTCAATCCCAGAAAGAAGGTTGTTATGGGATGCGTGTATGTTAAACTTTCTTAACTTTGACTAAGTTTGTAGAAAATGCATGCAACATCTATATCTCCAAATAAGTTTATTATGAAAGTATATTCAACGATCTATCTGATAATACTAATTATGTATTATAAATATTACTCCCTCCATTTCAAATTATAATGATACTAATTATGTATTATAAATATTACTTCCTCCGTTCCAAATTATAAGTCACTTTGACTTTTTTGGTACATCTATTTTGCTATGCATCTAGATATAATAATATGTCTAGATACATAGCAAAATGAATGAACCAAAAAAGTCAAAGCGACTTATAATTTGAAACGAAGGGAGTAATATTCTTTTATATATAATTGGTCAAAGTTAAAAAAATATTGACTTCTCGGGAAGCGAGAATAATTTTTATTTTGGGACGGAGGGAGTAGAATGGAGCTATACTACTCTTCACTTAGAGCTTGAAGGATGAATGGAGAGGGTGTTGTGGGCCTCTATTTGTAGATGGATAGAGGTGGACCCATGGATCCTTCATCAACCGTTGGATCAAACTGACTTGAAATCAAGGGCTAGGATCTTCCCAATGTGTGCTTGTTTGCATGGCGGCATGCTAGAAGTTAGTGGGTGCACCAGGGTGGTTGATCGACCAAGGAGTATCGCCTAAGATCCTCTGACATGTGGGCCCTCCCACTCTTGTGTGGTGTGTCCTAGCTTGATGTAGAGTGGGTATGTGCCGAAGTTGACATGTTGGCACGTCGGTTTGGTCACTTGTGGGCCATTTAATCCATGTAATTGATCTTCTACCTTTGAGAGAAATCATAACTGTGATCCAAGGGTGGAGAATCACTTTGGAGCCTTTCACATGGATCATGGAAGCTTGGGATGGCTGGTGGGCTCATAGGGGTGGTCGGCCGACCCCCTATGGTGGTCCCACCTGCTCACATTTCTCCATTTCCTATAATTTTGCAGCAAATACTCCATGGACATGTGAAACTTATTATTTGATAAAAATATGCTTATCTTCCTTGTATTTTGAGGATGTTGACTGTGTTTTGGGGTATGTGAAAGTATGACATTTTCATCGCTAACAAGATCCCCCAATATTAACCTTTGCTCGTTGTGCGGGTTCATAACCACGGCGAGCATCATGGTTGTTTATTAGAAGTCGATACATGGGTCTCTGGTGGCTCGGGCACTCAAAAACACAAGGGAGACACGATGATCTATCTTGTTTTGGGCTTCTGAGCTCTACGTCTAGTAGTGTAGTGTTCTTCGTGTTCAATAGCACCGAAATCACGACTTACAACGATGGAGATCGAGAGTTTGGGAGCGGATCGCTCGGTTCTATCCTATGGGCTTGTCGATGGTGTTCTTCCTCAACAAGTAAGGAACGGACCTTCTCTAGCTGGGTTGTTGAGTTTGTCTAGTTGGGAATTAGCTACTGTTCTACACTCGCCCCTCTATGGGAGCCGACCGACGCCTTATATTCATAGGAGTGAGGTATAAGTTGGTTTGGGTTCTAGTCTTCGTTCCACATTCATCGGGGTGCATGAGTACCTTGCTGTGGAATGGATGGACCTCACCCTGACGCCGCTACCACCGCTTGGCACTTGACCATCAGGGGAAGTCTGCTATGGCACGGCCTCCCCCAGGTGAACCTTCTTAAGGCTTCCTTGGATGTGATGAAGGAGCCCCCGCCTGAGGGGCTAACGAGTGGGCTCTGGAGGCCACTACCCTTAGAGCTAGTGAAGTCATTTGTCCTTTTGTGTCACGCTAGTTTCGTGACCCTATCGAAGCAGTGGCCAATAGGCAGATAGTGTGGAATCTCCATACCTACCAGGGCTCAGATGCCCAACAGGTTGCTTGTGGCTTGAGACATCGGTTCATCGTTCAAGTGCTGGCTTGGGTTTGTGCTAGGTTGGGGTTAGTCTTGGTGATGAGTACAGGCCCGATCTTCCGAGAGGTAGCCGGTAAGTTCGATTTGTGGAGATCTCGACGTTGGCGATCCGGCTTCAAATCAGACACGATTCGAACCCTGCAACCGTTACACCACTGCTCCGTTGGTTATCAACCAAGCACAACTTGATTGACCTCGCCAAGAAGGCTTTTCCTGCAAGCGAATCGAAGAGCACAAGCAAGAAGGTAAAACACGCAATCTGAAATTGCAAATATGAATGACGCGAATATCAATAGAGGGTTCAAGAACTCGGTTCCAAAGGACTAATCGACACAGTGGAGGAGATCAAGAACGGGGGCCCTGGATCACTGTAAAAGGATTTGTCACCACAGTTACAATGAACGATTCAGTTTCTCGATGGAAAACTAAACTCTAAACAAAACCCAATTGTGTAGCAGCGGCGGCGGCTGTGTTTATAGTCTAAGACTCGACCTAGGGTTGGGGACGGCCAGGGGTTGGGCGCCCACAACTTGGGCTTAAGGCCCGACACGATACATGGCCAAGTTGGCCTAAATAGGTGACGCAGCACCTTGCCGTGGTCACACAGAATGATCCACGGACCTTCTGGAGCTGGGACCAGATCCAAAACGACGGCGTCGTCGTCCCCTTTCCAACGCATCCAAGAACGGCCCGTTTCGATGTCGTATGAGAGAGTTATGACCGAAACAGTGACGACGTGTCTGCTGAATCCGAGAGCGACGTGGCAGCTGAGTTGAGAACGAATTGGAACTTGGGGAAGACCATGGCGTCGGTGTGTCCAGCGTGGCGATGTCCTCATCATCCTCCCCTTCTTGAATTGGAGTCGTCCTCGACTCCATCTTGGCGATGTCCTCATCATCCCCTCCTTGTAGAATTGGAGTCGTCCTCGACTCCATCCCATCATTAGCGAACTCCTGCAAAAGGTTAGTGACAGCAGGCAATGCACCAGACATAAAAGGTTGACAAAACATAGTATAACATGGTGCATCAGGATTATCACATAACTCAGCAGTAGCAGGAGTTGTAGCAAGAAAAGCACCTCCTTTTAACTTAATCCCATTATTTTTAGCAATGTCTGTTGGAGGTTTATTTTTAATCTCATTAGCATGTTTAATAATATCCGTAGGAGACAAAGGCAGCAATGTAATTTTCTTGTCCTTATGTATGATAGTGTATGTATTAGTTCTACCATGGTGTAAAGCATCATTATCAAATTCCCATGGGCGACCTAACAAAATGGAACAAGCTTGCATAGGGACAACATCAAA
>NW_027096397.1:0-120000 GCF_019320115.1 Miscanthus floridulus | reverse complement strand
GAGCACTTGTACTTGATCATCTTCATCATCATTCACTTGCCTAGGACTCAATTCACCAACATCCATGTTCTTCATGGCATTTGAAAGTTGAATGCCTCTTACATCTACTAAGCTCATTCTCTACTTGTGAACCCTTGGTTTCATCAAATTCAACATCATGAACTTCCTCAAGAGTACCACTATCCAAATTCCAAACTCTATATGCTTTGCTTGTAGTAGAATAACCGAGTAGGAATCCTTCATCACATTTCTTGTCAAACTTGCCCAATCTAGTGCCTTTCTTTAAGATATAGCATTTGCAACCAAAGACCCGAAAATATCCAATGTTGGGCTTTCTACCATTTAAGAGCTCATATGGTGTCTTCTCTTTCAATGGGTGACAATAGAGGTGATTGCTACAATAGCAAGCCATGTTGATAGCTTTAGCCCAAAAAGATTGACTCACATTGTACTCACTAAGCATAGACCTTGTCATGTCAATAAGTGTTCTATTCTTCCTCTCAACAAGGCCATTTGATTGTGGAGTGTATTTGGCTGAGAATTGATGTCTTATTCTAAATTCATCACACAACTCATCAATTCTAGTGTTCTTGAACTCACTACCATTATCACTTCTAACTCTCTTGATGTTTGTTTAAAACTTGTTGTGAATGCATTTGACAAATGATTTGAATGTTGCAAACACATCACTTTTGTCCACTAGAAAGAATACCCATGTGTATCTAGTGTAATCATCCACTATCACAAAGCCATATTTGTTACCACCAATGCTAGTGTATTGAGTTGGCCCTAAACAAATCCATGTGCATAACTCAAATGCTTTACTAGTGCTCATCATGCTTTTCTTAGGATGGGTGTTTCCAACTTGTTTGCCGGCTTGACAAGAGCTACAAAGCTTATCTTTTTCAAACACAACATCTTTCAAGCCTCTAACCAAGTCATGCTTAACCAATCTATTCAATTGTTTCATTCCAACATGACCAAGCCATCTATGCCATAACCAACCCATGCTAGACTTGGTGAACAAACATGTAGATAATTTAGCTTCACTAGCATTGAAATCAACCAAGTATAGATTCTCATATCTAAAGCCTTTGAAGATCAAGTTAGAGCCATCTACACTTATGATCTCTACATCATCTACCCCAAATATGCATTTGAATCCAAGATCACACAATTGAGCCACGGATAGCAAATTGAAGTTCAAGCTCTCTACTAGCAACACATTGGATATGCTCATGTCATTGGATATTGCAATCTTACCAAGCCCTTTGACCTTGCCTTTGCCATTATCACCAAATATGATACTATCATAACCATCATTGCCATTGGTGTTGATTGAGTTGAACATTCTTGCATCACCGGTCATGTGTTGAGTGCACCCACTATCAAGAACCCAATGCCTTCCTCTGGCTTTGTAATTGACCTACAAAAGAAGATCAATTCTTTTTAGGTACCCAAACTTGCTTGGATCCTTGAAGGTTAGTTACTAAGCTTTTTGGTACCCAAATGGCTTTCTTCTTTGAGCCCATCCATGGTTTACCAATGAACTTAGCCTTCACACCATTTGTACCCTTAGTAAGCACATAGAAACAATTAATCTTAATTGAGGATACATTAGCATTTTTGCTTTTGTTCTTGCATTCATGCTCTACATGACCAACTTGCTTGCAACTAGTGCAAAACCGACCATTGTTCTTCACAAAACTAGTCTTGTGAGGAGCAAAGGCCACCTTGTCTTTCTTGGGGGTATAGCCCAATCCCTCTTTATAGAGAGAAGCTCTTTGGCTATCCAAGCACATAAGCAAGCAGTCCTCACCACCATAGGCCTTAGCCAAGGTGTGAGTGAGCTTATTGACCGCCTTCTTGAGGTTCTCATTCTCAACCATTAGTGAGGCATCACAAGTGAAACCATCACTACTAGATAAGGTGGAAGTAGAAGTACTACAAGAAGGGTTAGTGGGAGCAACAATGATAGACATAGACAATGATTCATCAATTATATCACAAGTTAAGTCTACATTGCAAGTTTCAACATGCTTCTTTTTATTTTGCTCATCAAGCAAAGAGGAATGAGAATTTTCAAGCTATTTGTGAGCCTTGCTAAGCTTCTCATGGGCTTCCTCTAGCCTCTCATGAGATGCATTGAGCTCATCAAAGGCTTGCTTAAGGGCTTTTAGTTCCTTACACAAGCTTTTGCATTCCCTTCTCTTAATGCCAAAGTGTTCTTTAGCATCTTCTAGCATGTCAAATAGTTCATCCTTAGTATGTTTATCATCATCGCTATCACTATCATTTTCATTTTTACTTTCATTATCATGTTCCTCATCACTTCCATCATCACAAATTTGTGCCTTAGTGGCCTTAGCCATGAAGCATGATGGAGTATCGAAGAGAGAAGGCTTCTCATTGATAGCAATGCTTGCAAGTGCCTTCTTCTTGGTGGCCTTATCATCATCAATATCATCATCATCACTTGAGGAAGCATCACTATCCCAAGTGACCACATATGAACCACCTTTCTTCTTCTTGAAGGTCATCTTGTCCTTCTTCACTTTCTTTTCCTTCTTGTCCTTCTTGTTCTTCTTGTCATCATCTTTGTCGCTATTGTATGGGCATTGAGCAACAAGATGATCTTTGCTTCCACAATTGAAGCACCTTCTTGACTCTTCCTTGTTCTTGGATGAAGATTTCTTCCTTCTAGCATGTTAGCCCTTCTTCATCATGAACTTGCCAAATCTCTTAACAAAGAGAGCCATCTTCTCATCATCATCATCATCCCATGAGCCATCATCTTCACTTGATGTATCATGCTTTGCCTTGCCCTTGGATGATGTGGCCTTGAATGCCATGCTCTTCTTCTTCTCATCCTTCTTCTCATCTTTCTTCTCCTTCTTTTCTTCCTTCTCATCATCATCTCTATATGTATCATCGGTCGTTATATCTCCCAACGCTTGGTTTGGTGTCATGGTGTCCAAACCACTCCTCACTAGAATTGTGACCAATGTGCCAAATCTTGGAGGCAAACATCTCAAGAACTTGTGGGAGAAGTCCTTATCCTTCACCTCTTCTCCAAGTGCTTTGAGATCATTGACAAGCACTTGAAGTCTATGGAACATCTTCGACACATTCTCATCCTCTTTCATCTTGAAGCTTGTAAACTTCTCTTTGAGAGTGTATGCCTTTGCAACCTTCACAGCTTGAGTGCCCTCAAATGATTCCTCTAATCTCTTCCATGCTTCATGAGCTCTCTCAATATTCTTGATTTGCTCAAATGTTCTCTCATCAATTGCATCATGAATGGCACTTAGAGCAATGTCATGGTTTTGGAGAAGCACTTCTTCGGCCACGGTAGGATTCTCTGGATCACCAATCTCAATTTTGGTTTCTACCACCTTCCACACTTTTCTATTTATTGACTTGATATGTGTGGTCATCTTTGATTTCCAATATGGATAATTTGTGCCATCAAATTGGGGTGGCTTCTTGGTGTTGTTGATTTGAGCCATTTTTACACTGAAGGTTGTTAAGCCTCAAATCATGGTGACCTCGGCTCTGATACCACTTGAAAGGTCCTAATGGCTCGAGGAGGGGTGAATAGCCTATTAAAAATTCTACAACAACACTTAACAATCTGATTAGACAATTATGAGGCGAAGTAAGTGTTGTGCTAGCCTACTAAAAATGCAAGCCACCTACCATAATTCTAGTTTATATAGTTTCTATCCACACAATAGCTATGACACTACACTAAGTTAATGTGCTCTCAAAGGCTAACTAAAGAGCCACACTAACCAAACTAACAAGCTCTCACAACTAGCTACACTAAAGAGCTTGGCAACTAGTTTGCGGTAAAGTAAAGAGAGTGAGCAATTTGTTTATACCGCCGTATCGAGGAAGGAGCCAATTAATCACAAGAATGAATACCAATGAAGACCAATCACCTTGGAATCAAATGATGAACACAATGATTTTTTACCGAGGTTCACTTGCTTGTCGGCAAGCTACTCCTCGTTGTGGCGATTCACTCACTTGGTGGTTCACATGCTAATTGGCATCATATGCCAAACCCTCAATAGGGTGCCGCACAACTAATACAAGATGAGAATCACACAAGCCACGAGCAATCCACTAAAGTACCTTTTGGCTCTCCATTGGGGAAAGGTCAAGAACCCCTCACAATCACCACGACCGGAGCCGGAGACAATCACCAACCTCCACTCAACGATCCTCACTGCTCCAAGCCATCTAGGTGGCGGCAACCACTAAGAGTAACAAACGAATCCCGTAGCGAAACATGAACACCAAGTGCCTCTAGATGCAAACACTCAAGCAATGCACTTGGATTCACTCCCAATCTCACAAAGATGTTGAATCAATGATGGAGATGAGTGGGAGGGCTTTGGCTAAGCTCACAAGGTTGCTATGTCAATGCAAATGGCCAAGACCATGAGCTTGAGCCAGCCATGGGGCTTAAATAGAAGCCCCCACAAAATAGAGCCATTGTACCCCTTCACTGGGCACAACACGGGGTGACCAGACACTCCAGTCATATCGACCGGACGTAGGACCTCAGCGTCCGATCGTGCGATGCATGCCACGTGTCATCGGCTTCAAATGTTGTTCGCCTGATCTCAACGGTCAAGTGATGACTGGACGTGCTGCTCCAAAGTGACCAGATGCTGGACCTCAGCATCTAGTCGTTTCTAGTAAGCATCTAGAAATGATTTTTCATGATCGGACGCGTCTGGTCATGCTCGACCGGACTCTCCCAGCGTCCAGTCACTCAGCGTCTCCTCTATGCGCTACAACATCAGCAAGGACTGGACACACCCCTTCAGCGTTCGGTCACCAAGTGACCCTAGTGTTCGGTTAGAGACCGACCCCAGCGTCTTTGCTGCTTCTTCAAACCAGGACGCACCTTTTGTTTTCTCTTTCTTCTTTTCAAGTCCAAGCGCTTGATCATCACCATGGCATCACCATCATCATGTCATGGTCTTCATTTGCTTCATCACTTAGAATGTGCTACCTATCTCATGATCACTTGATAAACTAGGTTAGCACTTAGGGTTTCATCAATTTACTAAAACCAAACTAGAGCTTTCAACAACCATACCAGGCAGTGGTGAGGGTAAGCTATCACTGTCGTTTCCTACAAACCGGTAGTAGTTCTTCAACTTCACTGCCGGTTCTTTCAACAACCAGCAAAGTTCAATTCCACCAACACTGTCGGTTCATGGCTCTAGCCGGCAGTGCCATCACTGATGGTTTGTTGCTAACCGGCAGTGATGTTTACGACAATACTGCCAGTTTTCTACTAACCGACAGTGATGTCATGTTTCGCATTTTATTGTATTATAATTTATTTTAATTTATACTTTTTTGTGGAATCAGGTTTCACTTTATATATGCTACTTAGATGACAGGTCCATGAATGACATGGGAATTATACACACCAACTTATCGGCTTCTTCTGATTTCCCCCTGATGTAGCGAAGCATTGCCCACATTATATAAAACCCGCATTCATTGTTTCCCGCCGACTAGTTTTAGGTACTTCCCCTCCATTTCAACAACCTTGAATGGGACCTACATCCCACCGATATGTCTTCTTCAGACACTAAGCAATATTAAAAAAAGAAACGTTAGAAAGCGGTATGTGTGATTAGAAAATAATATGTTATTAAGATCGCTTACTAATTCAGCACTACCACCAGTGCATCCAGATGATGAAATAGTTTTTTCTTTGAGTCTCACACCTCGATCAGATTTTTGGCAAGATTAACACAAATGAAGACGAAATGGTGGCTGCAATCACATAATCCTAATTATCGAATAATCTTAACAAAAAAAGAAGCATAAAATTAGAAGCTGAGAACACATACTCGCAGTTGTAGGCTAGAAGTATGTGGGTTTTGTTCTTCATCTTGAATTCGTTGAAAATAGCAATTAATCTCTATTTTAGGTCTTCCACGTCACATCCATGGAGGCCTAGACATGTCTTCTCATTGACTCACAAGGGGTCCAAGAAGCCTATGTTATCCCATTTACTTTTTAGAATGCAAAATTTTGCTATACACCTACATAAAATCATGGGAAGTGCTCAAAAGTTAACAATTTGTGTTCCGAGAGAGTAGTTAATTATAATATCATGTGTGTAGGGTACTTACATAGTCCACAACATCAACATTTGCGTATCGAGAGAGCATTTCTAGTATAGCTGGAACAAGCACTCCCACTCGGATATCGAATTTCTCTTCTTTAGGATAATTAAAAACATATGGCGAACGAATAATAACCTCAAAACCAAAGTCCTCCAGTCTCTGTTGTTTGAGCCATATAATATTCATGCAACTGGCACATATATGCTGTCAAATTTTTATACTCGTGATCGGGAACCAAAAGATTGCCCCTTTAATACTTCATTGTCGGTGTTGTCGTCCCTTGTACATCATAATAGATGGTCGTGGCCTCTTCCATGGTTAATTCAGGGTTGTCTTCGACGAACTTCTATATCTTCCTTAAATCTTCATTGTGTATTTCATCGGCTCTTGTTGTAGCATATTAATTCTGTGTTTGCCTTTTGAATTTGGACTTCAACAAAAACAGAGGCAGTGAGGCACAGAGATTGAAGAAACTAATACAATCTTCCTTCAAGATGTGTGCTGTAAATTTTCCTTCTATCAAGTTTGTAACACTGCCACTGAATGGCCTTTTTCCTTTTTGTTGGTCTACTTTGGGAGCATTAGCGACTGAATCCAAGGACCTTTTCTGTGACTGCGAGGATGCCTTTGATCTTGTTTTGGGCTGAGGTGGAGGAGGAGGAGGATGACAACGAGAATTCTATTTTCCCGGGGCTGATGAAGATGGAGTCAGACGAGGAGGAATAGAAGGAGACCTCTGTCTTCTCAGGGATGAGGAGGGGACCGATCTCTGTTGGGAGATGGTGAGTGATCATCATGGGTGGGCGAAGACTCATAATCGTCCTCATCATCATAGGACAATTGGTGGTCAAGCTTAATGAAGCGCTTGCTCCAGGCCACTTGAGAGCCCTTGTTATTACCAAGTTTCAGCCTATCTTCCGCTATGGGGTACTCAATGTGTATCTTGTTATACTTCTTATCAAGTATTCTATCAATGGTGACACAAGTGTACCCCTATGGAATTGGGTGGCCATTAATGGTCCCATCTCCCACAAGATAGACCTAGTCGAGTGCCACCTTGTCCTTTGTCCATTCCTGACGGATGTACAACTTGACATTGATGGGTTCAGTGATGCCGTCCACTGGATGAGGCACATTCACATCTTCTTCGTCGAGCAGGAGTTGATCCGAAGCTGCTGCGACCCCTAAACTATGGGCTAAAGGCAGTAGGAGTAGGGTTTTGTGGTACTCCTGACCCCTTGGATAGCAAATTTTGCTGGACTCGTGCTTCAATAGTCGCCTCAATCCATGCATCCATTCTTTCTTCCATCTCTTTTAGTCGCCTCAAATACTCTACCTCCTGATCCAGCTCTACGATTCAAGCAGCTCCGGTAAGTGATAGATTCTTGGGGGAATGCTAGTTTCCAAAGAACAACATCGGTTCCTCTAGTGTGACCAAGGTGCTCCTTGGTTCCGAGTGCTTGGTTGAGCACGTCTTTCTCCCTATTAGAAGTGCGAGTACCTTGCCTCACCTCCTCAGTTACCTAGGAGATCCTCTGGATGAGTTCACTCATGGGTTGATTTGTGGAGCTAAAGCTCCCATCCTCTACATGGTGTACATTCCTCCCCATACAGTATATTACCGATCTTGGCACCTAATCGGCGGTCTCAACTTGAACGCCTTCCACAGCAAGGCGATCCATCTTTTCAAGTTCTGCTTCAAATTCTAGTATCTTTTTGGCGTAGCCACGAGAGTCGAGATGATGAGGATTCATCGCTTTCTGTGAGTTCTCCTTATTCTTCCTGCTCAGTTCTAAGTACTCCTCGGATAACCTATATTCCTTGAAATCCTACTAGAAGTCCTTTTGCTTGCTAAACTGTCCACCATCGAAATCTGGCTCTATATTTTGGAGGACAAAATTCTTGTACAATGTCCCCTTAAAATCTTGAAGCATGTCCCCATGATTTCTTTTGCTTTTTTCTTCACTAACTCCTTGTCATACTCCATTGGGAAAGTGAAATACTCTGGGATCTTGATATCCTATATGTAATCCTTCTCACTTTCGAGAACCCTCCACGGGTCATCATCTTTCCCAATCCACTTCCTATACCTAATTGGGATGAAGTCTCTAACAAGTAACTCGAGGATAGTCTTGTATTTGGTCAAAGCTATAGATAGTGAGAGTGGATCCCTTAATTCATTGAACTCAGTAATGTGTCAGTGTGCTTTCCTACCAATAGGGATCTTCGACATGCCTCGCTTGGATCTAGCCTTCCTGCTACCCAAACCCTCTGGCTCCTCGGCTAGCAGAGGCTCCTGCTAGAGACATCAAGTAAGCTATGACCATCTCAATTGATTAGCGTGTGTGGCTACATAGTCACATGATACCAAAGTTACCTAGCCATCTTAGTCATTTTGACCCAGATCAAGCAGGCCAGTTGGGGTCCATGGTTGCTCGTTCTCACCGTCCTGATTGGCACCATCACCGTTTGTCAGATCATGTGGCTCTCCCACCTCAGTGATATCAGCCGCTTCTTGTTGTCGATCTATTCTTTGGCGATAGGGTAACAGGCGATGATGAGTCATGGCTATGTAACATGATCATGGTTAGTTTTGTCCGCGGACAACTACTAATAGCATATGTTCATATATATATATATAATATGTTTAATGCAAAGTCTAATAATAAGTCCACATACAACAAAGTCCAAATAATAGCATGTGTTCACCTAGAACAAATTCATTGTTTGATTGACCACATACAACAAAGTCCACCTACTGTTCTATGAAACTAAGCCTACATCAACTTCCATATAAGAAAAGCAATGATCATAGCCATAAATAAAAACATGACATCTTTCCAAGACCAAGGAGCAATTCTCCTAATCTTCACATCTCTAGCGGGTGGCTTCTCTTCAATTTCCAGTGCCAGCGGATGGCCATGGTTTGCATTCATTGGACCATAGTAGGCCGGTTGCCCATGGTTTGCAAGGTAGGCCGAATGACTATAGTAGACCCTCAAAGCTTCAGCTTCTGTGTTGTACTTTTTGTGCAAATTACCTAGGGTAGCGATTGACTTGAACATAGCAATCTTCCCTAGATTCGATAAATCCCAGGCATGTGACCAACATGCACTACATACCATGTCATGGTTGCCTATACATTTAAGTAAATTAGGCATGTGGTAAGTGGTAATGGTAACTCACTGAACAAGAGTTATTATTCAAATTATATGGCCAAACTAAATCTATTTAATGTTCTTTATCCTTGACATAATAAAAAATTACCTAAATAATGGGACTATTTATTATTCAGAGATCAATGTGGTTTAGTAATCATACTTGCTAGCATGCAGCATCATATGCCATTGGTTAATAGTTAGCAACAGGGGTGCTCATGTGAATTTCTCAAGTAAGCAAGCATACTTTACTTTGGACAGGCATGGACACCCTAGCCTGTAACAAACAAAACATTGAAGTAGGTTGCTAGGAATGCAAATAAAAGCATGTTACTCATCCTCCAAGCAATCTAGGCTTACATTTCAAATGAAAATTTTGTAGGGCTGCAAAGTCTATTTTACTAAATCACATAATGCACATAAAATACTCACTTTGCAATCATTGATCATGAGAGAAAGTAAAATAGCTTAATATGTGCATTGCTTTGCTAATATTGCCTGTCGCTACTACAATAGTTGAGAGATGCTTTTCAGGAATGAAGATTGTCAAAACAACTTTGTCTAATCACATGGGTGATCAGCACTTGAGTCATAGACTTATTTGCTATCTAGAGAAAGAAGAAATGAAGGAAGTGACCAATGAGGCCATGGTTCAACGTTTCATGACAATGGAAGGAAAAGGGCGTAAATATGATCTCTGATAGGTAATGCAATGCATCTACTATTAATGGAAAATTCTATAGTTTATTTGCTAAATAACTGACCTATCTGTTTTCTTTCCTTTTAGGCTAGTGGGATCTTCATCATGGTCTCCTAGATCACATATTATGCTAAATGGGGCATGTTTTGTTCATGATTTTGGGATTCTATAAATGGTGACTACACTAAAGTGATCAATGTTGTCTTCTTTTTGTTAAATGGTGAGTGTTATGTTTGGACCAAAATCTCATCTCTATTGCTAGAAGTCAAATTTGATATTAAAATATGGTAGTTGCACATTAGTTATGCTATTTTTGATTGAACATCATATCGGTTAGTGTAGTTATGAATTAAGTGGTGCACCCCCAATCATTTTGCTCTAGCTTTGCCCCTGACCAGCAGTACACGAATAGCCAAGAAACATAATCACATACTGTCACTTAATGTAGACATAAGTCAACTTTTTTCTTCTTAGAAGTGAATTGGTAAAAATGTGTTACACAAACGTTCCCCCAAAATAAGTATTATTGGATTCAAGTAAGCAACAACACCTCTACTGATTCAAGTAAGCAGCAACACTGTGGGACATTTCATCAGACACATAGCAAGCAGTGAGCCACGCACTCACCATGGGGGTGGGAAAGCAGCTGTCTGCGCGCTCCTGAAGGACTCGGCGGTGGGAGTGCAGGCGTGGAGGAGGAGGGACACGGCCGGCGTCGTGGATGAGGAACGAGGGCACGGATGGCACGGTGCTCTGGCTTGGGGCGGTGGATGATGTGGGGCTATGCTTCGACGTGGGGCGGTGGACGGCGTGGGGCGGTGGACGGTGTGGGTGGTGCTCTGGCGGTGCGGGGGGAGGGGTTGGCACAGGGTTGAAATGAATTTGGATAATTTCAACCTACGCCAGTTTTATACTAGTAGCTCATCACTGCTGGTTTTGATTGTAAACCGACAGTGATGGGGTACATCACTCCCGGGTCATTCCCCAAACCGGCAGTGATGTGGTGTAGCAGTTAGGTGTTAAGTTAGCTATTAAGTAGGATAACTTTTCGTTTTCTTTTGAACTCCTCCTACTGGCGCAACGATTAAGACCCCACAACTTAGCCCTCGAGACCCATGTTCGAGTCCTAGGCGGCCCAAATTTTTTTGTTCTATTTTATAAATTATTAATTTACTTTAAAAATAGCTCATCACTATCAGTTTTAATTATAAACCGATAGTGATGAGGGTATATCACTATGGGGTCATTCTCCAAACCAGGCAGTGAAGTGGTGTAGTAGTTAGGTGTTAAGTAGGATAACTTTTTGTTTTCTTTCGAACTCCTCCTACTGGCGCAATGGTTAAGACCCCTCAACTTAGACCCCGAGACACGTGTTCGACTCCCAGGCGGACCCAAATTTTTTTGTTCTATTTTATAATTTATTAAGCAGTCTAAAGGTCAAAAGGAAAAAATAAATAATCCTTGGCACATATCCTATACTAGCGCAGCGGTTAAGTCTATGAACTCTGTAGCCCAAGACCCGAGGGCTGGCACAAATTTTTTAATTTTTTATATATCACTACCGGTTTTCAAAATAAACCGACAGGGATAACCATCATCACTGTCGGTTTATTCTCATCAATGCCTGATTTTTTGAAACTGATAGTGATGTTTATATATATTAAAAAATTCTTTTATATACTGAATAAATAGAAGCATATGTATTCCTATGTCAAAATGGCTTGAAATTTTTTTGGCAAGCTTGTACACCCTAAATTAAGACCCCACACAGGATCTTAGGCTTTTTTTATCAATTTTTTTATTTATTATATTTTTCTATGTGCTGAATGAGACAAAAGAGAGTGAATTTCATCTTGGATCCAATAGATTTTTTCATCCACCTCCACAAAATTCTTATCCCTAGGGCACATTAGAGCCTGTGTAAAAATTTGGCACCATTTCGGATCTTTTCATGGGTAGACTCAGTTCAACCTATAGTTAATCGATGTCGTCGCAGTAGAAATTCAATTAAACCTCAGAAAGTAGCAAATCATTTTCAGAAAATCTCAAACTAGGTGTTTCCTTCACACGTGACACGTGCAAGCCTAAGAAAAAATTTGAGACTAATATGACATCGGAATGCGTATGAACCATAGAAACCTTGATAACCTATGTGCATAGTCATGGTTCGATGAAAGGGCACATGTACCTTGGTGAAGTATGTATACTACGCCTATGTTGAAATGGCTTGAATTTTTTTAGGCAAGCATGTACACCCAAATTAAGATCCCACATAGGATCTTAGATTTTTTCTAATTAGTTTTTTTATTTATTATACTTTCTTTGTGCCGAATAAGACAAAAGAGGGTGAATTTCGTCTTGGACCAATAGATTTTTTCATCCACCTCCACAAAATTCTTATCCCTAGGGCACATTAGAGCCTGTGTAAAAGTTTGGCACCATTTCAGATCTTTTCGTGGGTAGACTCAGTTCAACCTATAATTAAACGGTGTCGTCGCGCGGAAATTCAATGAAACCTCATAAAGTAACAAACCATCTCCGTAAATCCCAAACTTGGTGTTTCCTTCACACATGGCACATGCAAGCCTAAGAAAAAGTTTAAGATGAATACGACACCGAAATGCCTAGGAACCACAGAAACCTTGATAACCTATGTGTATAGTTATGGTTCGATGAAAAGGCACATGTACCACTGTGAAGCATGTGTACTCCGCCTATAACGAAATGGCTTGAATTTTTTTGGCAAGCATGTACACCCAAATTAAGACCCCACAGAGGATCTAAGGTTTTTTTATTAGTTTTTTTATTTATTATATTTTTCTTTGTGCCGAATGAGACAAAAGAGGGTGAATTTCATCTTGGACCCAATAGATTTTGTCATCCACCTCCACAAAATTCTTATCCCTAGGACACATTAGAGCCTGTGTAAAAGTTTAGCACCATTTCGGATCTTTTCATGGATAGACTCAGTTCAACCTATAATTAAACGGTGTCAGTCGCATGGAAATTCAATTAAACCTTAGAAAGTAGCAAACCATCTCCAGAAAATCCCAAACTAGGTGTTTCCTTCACACATGGCACGTGGAAGCCTAAGAAAAAGTTTGAGATAAATACAACACTAGGATGTATATTTCTAGTTACCCAACAAATGTTACACGAATTACATGCATGATAATAATTAAACACACAAAGCCGTACAAATTAAAATTAGAACCCAATTAAACTACTGACCTTGAAAACAACCTAATAAACATTAATTACTATTGAAATCACTGCCGAGTTCGATCGGGCCACGCACACTAACATGCATCTGTAGCCATATATGGTAATTGGTGTCACGGATTATGTATCTGCTTGTATCGATGAAGTCATATGCCCGTGTGAGTGCACTCTCTCGTGCCTCACAATACCAAAAGAATAGTTGGTCATAGATGTAACCTATTGAACGACCACTGCCCCTATTAGTAATCCTTATGCAGTACTGGCGTCCTTCTACAGTGAGCTGGCTAAGGTTACCCTTGCAGAAGTCCCAATCGTACCTAAGTTGCTTCGTAGCTTGGTCTAGAACGGCCCACAAGCCACATGCAGCATAGGTAAGGTCCTAGAGCGCAATCTGCATGCAGAGAAAAAGAAAAAAATAGAGAATGTTATTACAATAATAAACAACAAATAATCATGACTCAGGTATAAGTGATCATTTTACCACATTCGTATGGTTGTAGCTCACAAATCATTCGCTTGCTTGCGAGACGGGGATATCACCAACATTCAAAGCAAGTGCCTTGAAGTGCGAGAAATCAGGCACATCATAGCAAATACGTCGAAGTGCCTCTAAACATATGTGCATGGCACTGAATTGGGCGCTTATCATGTCCAGGCTCTGTCTTCCCGTCTCGTGGATATGGTTCCGATGATTTGCACCCCTCAAAGGGATGGAAAAAGTGAGTTCACATGTCCATAGCCGACCACTTGTATTAGATGTCGTGTTCTCTATGATGTTCGAGATAAAGAACCAGCTAAGTGTTGTTCATAGCTAATCTATTGGGGATATAGTATGCGACATATATGTATAGCAACAATGATATTAAACTAATTACACTTATTTGTTAGCATCAAAAAACAAAAGATGTTGAAAAATATTTCATACAATAGCTGGAACAGGAAACCATGGAATCGCCACATTAGGAGCGAATGGCTCATCGCCAGGGTGGAAACCTAGTTCTTATGGTGGGGGAGGTCTGTTGTTCATACCACCTGATCGATAAAATACCAAAAAATATGAACATAAAATATATGCACAAAAAATTCTTCCAAGTAAAATGTGGCAACATAATTAAATATAGATCAAATGCAAGGAATAAGAATATATATAAATGTAGAATGCAAATAAACATGAATATAAATATAGATCAAATGAATATATATAGAATATTAGAGAAGACAACATATCAATACCATTGAAAAAAGTAGGAGCCATGACCAAATCACGTAGAGAGTGGATTTCTTGAGAAGTGAGAGTGAAACGTAAGAAATGAGACTGTGAGAGTTCGTGGGTGGGTGGGATCGATGTATGTGGCCAGCGGTTTGTTTTATATAGAGGGGCATGGACATCACTGTCAGTTTTTAAATAGAACCGACAATGAAAGTTAATATCACTACCGGTTTGTAAGTAGAACCGACAGTAAAGGTGCATATATGTAAAGGATATATTTATTTAGATAGTATAATGGGAAAGTTTTAACAACAACGATATATTTATTTAGATAGTAATGAAATACATCAAAAAATAAAAAAAAATATTAGAAATAAAATACATATACGATAACAAAGACCTTACACTAAAATTCCATATACAATAACAAAGACCTATTTGCGTACAGGTCAATGTTACAATCAATGTGTATCAACACATTATAATGTAACCACCTCAGTAGCATTCTTCTAGCACCAACTAGGGGCAAAAAGCAGCACCGAGGTGGTCTACGAGCTATACCGGTTGGAGATGACAAGGTGGCATTGATGAATCCGCCTTGTCTGTACATGGCCTTTTCTAGATGCGCACCACAGCGGATGGCTCTGTGAACCTCATGGCATCTCCAATCTTTGGCGTTGCTCTATCTTCAGTAACATTCTTCTAGTACCTCTTGTGTGCACCATTTTGGTGGACTACAATACATAACGATATCTGTGGTTTGTTGTGAGAGGAAAATATTGTATCATGGCTGATAAGGTCCTGGCTGAAACCAACATGCATGGATAGGCTAGCTCCTGGACGAGGGCCATTTTATAGGGGCTAGCAGTCGTGGTACATTTTAATTTCTAAACTAAAGTTGTCGGGGTAGGTGGGAATAGTGTTTCAACTATTGTGGTCAGTGGGAGCACTGTTCGCATGTGAGGAGCATCTACACATCACTGTCGATTTTAGTTTAAAAAGCCGATAGTGAATGGAGCCTTCTGTGTTGGTTCGAGCAACCGACTATGAAGAACCAAAACCTGACAGTGAAGGGCCCTGCCGCCATCGCAGCCAGTTAGGGGTTAAGTAGTATATTTTTTCCTTCCTTTTGAATTCCTCTGACTGCCTCAATGGTTAAGACTCTACAACTTAGCCCTCGAGACCCGTGTTTCGAGTCCTAGGCAGGCCCAAATTTTTTGTTTCAATTTTATAAATTATTAAATGACTTTGGGAAATTGCTCATCACTGCCGGTTGTAATTATAAACTGACAGTGATGAAGAAATATCACTGTCGGGTGAATCCTCAAACCGGCAGTGATGTGGGTGTAGCAGTAAGGGGTTAAGTAGTATAACTTTTCCATTCCTTTCGAATTCCTCTGACTGCCTCAACGGTTAAGACTCCAGCTGCTTAGCCCCTCGAGACCCAGTGTTTGAGTCCTAGGCGGCCCAAATTTTTTGTTTCAATTTTATAAATTATTAAATGACTTTGGGAAATTGCTCATCACTGCCGGTTGTAATTCTAAACCTGACAGTGATGAGGAACCATCACTGCCGGGCCATTTCTCAAACCGGCAGTGATGGGGCTGTACTAGTTAGGGGCTAAGTAGTATAACTTTTCCCTTTCTTTCGAATTCCTCTAACTACCTCAACGGTTAAGACTCCGCAACTTAGCCCCCGAGACCCGTAGTTCGAGTCTCAGGTGGCCCAAATTTTTTGTTTCAATTTTATAAATTATTAAATGAATTTTCTCTGTGCACCTTCTTTCTCCGTGGCCTTCTTAGCGTTCCTCTTCATCTCGGCCTGATCTGGAGATTGGAACAGTACACGCATCAAATAAATGGATCACTCAACAGTCAACACACAAGCCACATGCATTCTCTTTCACATCTCCTAGGAGCACATACATCAATGATCAATGAAGGTGGGAAGAGGAATGGAGCTACTACACCTTTGCCCAATGCCGACTGTGGGCTGGGCTCCTTCGAGTATTGCGAGCAGGGACTACAAACTGGTTGGGGACCAGTGGTGCCGAGGAGCTATGGATCCCTCACTACTAAAGAGAATGGCCGCCCCAATGTCCTTTTGGAAAGTCTAGACATATATATTTATATTTATATTTAGCTGGTGTTTAAATTTAGAGAGTAAAGTTTAGAAATGTTATGTCTAGTGTCTAATCGAGTGTTTGAATAGTAATAAGGTCAGTCTCAATGGTAGTTTTAAATAACTTTCATTCTCATTAATTGCTATGATACGTCGGCATATTTGTTGAGTTGACAGAGTATTAACGAGGAGGAGAGAGGAGATGAGAGTTTCATCAGGATCAAACATCCTTCACGGTTATGTGCATAATGATTACATAGTTAACAATAATCTAACTATCTTTAGGTGCATCAACAATGAGGGCTTCATTCTGATCAAGTCGTACGTAAGCAGGTTCATCACCCTATTGAATGATAGGTAGGGGTACGTTCGCCCCGAATGGAGGCATTTCCTTATAGCCCCTGTAGTCTTCTTCGTCTGTCACTCCATCGACACCGACAATCTTCCTTTTTCCTTCTAGGACTACTTTTAGCCTTCCTTTTGTCTTGTTGTCCCTTGCATAGAAGACTTGCATAACATCTCTTACAAGGACAAAGGTATCATCTCTATATGCGGTCTTAGTGAGATCAATGGTAGTGAACCCTTCGCTGTCAGTGTTGATTTCCTCAAGCCAGACCCATTGGCAACAAAAAAAACATGCCTTCAACGGACCATAGGCTAGCTCCTATATCTCCTCTATGAAACCATAGTATGTCGCCTGCACGTTGCCAGTTTTCGTCGTGAGCATCAAAATGAACATCACAATTTTGGTATGTGCTCTTTTCATCTTGCTTTTTTGTGTAAAATGTGAATCCATTGATCTCATACCCTTGGTACTTAAGATATGTACTCGAAGGTCCCTTAGCTAAGGCATCCAGTTGATTACCCAACTTTATTCCAAGCAAGCGACGTCGCAACCAGTTGACAAATTCCTCCTTATGTTTTTTATCCAACCAAGCCTGTGACCTGCTCGGATATAGAGTTTGCAGCGATTGCCTGTGCTCGTTAATGTATGGCATCACACCCTTGGCTTGCTGGAGAATAGCAAACTAGTGCCTATCTGAAAGAAACAAGGTCGTCTACTATAATAGATTTCTCCCCAATCGTTCCTTTGCCACATAGTCTTCCCTCGTGATGAGATTTTGGAACTCCGACCCTTTTGATGTCTAGATAATATGTGTAGAACTCAATGGCCTCCTCCATTGACCATCCTTCAACCATGCCCCCTTCTAGCCTGAATCTATTCCTAACATACATCCTAAAAACTTTCATCAATCTTTCAAAAGGGAACATCTGATGCAGGTACATTGGGCCAAGGGCTCTAATTTGGTCAATAAGATGAATGAGCAGATGCAATGAGATATCAAAGTAAGTCGATGGGAAATGCATCTCAAGCCTAACGAGAGTTTCGGCTATGTCCCGCTGTAGCTGCTCTAGCGTGGACACATTAATGACCTTTTTTGAGATCGTGTTGAAGAACGAGCAAAGCTTTATGATTGGGGCGTGGACCTTTGGGGGGAGGATACCACGTAGGGCAATAGAGAGCAGCTGAGTCATAATGACATGACAGTCATGGGCCTTCATAGGGCTATAGTTGAACTTGAGTTCTCTCATGTTCACTAGCCTCTTCGGGTTCGCACAGTAGCCCGTCGGGACTTTGAGTTCATTGAAGAAAGAAATAAACGCACGCTTTTCTTCCTTCTTCAATGTCCATGACGCAACCGAAAGTTCGAACTGGCCATTCTCTAGCTCCATGGGATGTAGCTCCTTCCTGATTTCCAAGTGTTGCATGTCCAGGCATGTGACAAGTGAATCCTTCGATGTCCCCCCGATGTCCATCAAGATGTTAAGAGTGCTAGCGCACACATTTTTAGTGATGTGCATGGGATCAAGACAATGGTGTACACTCAGAAATAGCTAGTAAGGTAGTTTCCTAGAAAATCATTTTTTTCTTCCAAACGCTCCCATCAGGCGCTGCTACTGCATTGTCCCCCTTCCTAAGGACAACCTCGAGTTTGTTGAGTTCTCGAAGTATCGCAGGCCCTGTCTCAATATTTTGGAGCTAAGCAGTTTCTCAATAGTACCGTTGAAATCTTTTCTATTCCTACAGGTAAGGGTGATCTTTAGGTAGGAACCTACAGGTGTCTCATATAAACTATCTTCGAGTTATTTGATAGATTTACCGCATCGGTGTCAGTCCAACCACTCGACACATCTAGTATAGTCCTTTTGTCTTCTCTCCGGACAACGAACCTCGACCTGGCAGGTCGGTGATTGTAGCGATAAGTACTCGCTTGATCGTGACATGTTCCTTTTTGTACTCGTCCCAAACATCCGGCACACCCTTTTCAAACATTTCCACTAGTTCATCGATCACTGGTTCTAAAAACACATCGATGTCATTCTCAGGTTGTTTTGGCCCTTGGATCAGTAGTGGCATCTGGATGTACGACCGCTTTATACAGACCCAAGGTGGAAGGTTGTATATACAGAGCGTCACTGGCCAGGTGCTATGATTGCTTCTAACCTAGTCGAAAGGATTCATCCAATATGTGCTCAAAGCAAACCTAAAGGTGCCTTACCACTCCACCGATGTCCTTATAGAACATAGTATTGATAGTCCTCCTAGTCATGCCCATCAGGGGGTGCCTCATCATTGTATGTTTCTTACGCTCTTCGCCATGCCAGCGCAACAGCATGGCTAACTTTGCACATGTAAACAGCCTATACACCCGGGAAGCTATAGGAAAATACCAAACGATCTTTACGGGACCTCCTCTGGTCTTGGTACCCTGATCTAATGGCCCTTCCTTGTACCGTGGAGCTTCACACTTGGAGCACTTGTCCAAGTCTTTGTATTTTTCTCCATAGTACAATATGCAATCATTGAAACACGCATGGATTTTTTCAACCTCGAGGCCGATGGGGCAAATCATTTGCTTGGCCAAGTATGTCTTTTCTGGCAACTCATTTTTTTTCTAGGAGCATTTTCCTTATTATATCTAACAACTGATCGAAGCCTTTATCGCTCAATCCGTTTATCGATTTGAACTCTAACAGCATGATGTCAGCTTTCAGTTTGCTCATTGGATAATTCCTATACAATGGTGTTTTACCATCTTGTCTCATTTTCTCTAGCTTTCTCAGTTGTCTTTCACTAAGACATCCTGGTCTCTACATTACGTAGCAGCTGAGAAATGCCATCGTTATCCTTGTGTCGTCAGCTAGCGTGTTTCTAAACACATTATTAACTATGGCCATAGGTTCCGTATTGACACCGGGTTCCTCGTCAGCATCGTGGATGGCTACGTTAGGTATGTCCACATCATCATCATTTTTCTGCAGAACATTCACACCAACCTCACCATGTATAGTCCATATCATATAGTTTGGCATGGACCCCCTGTTAATCAAGTGCGATCATATAGACTCAATTTAACGAAAGTCCCTATGATTCTTGCAATCTTTGCATGGGCAAAAGACAGGGTTCCCATTCCTAGCATGAGCTTTGGCATCGGTGATAAACTGGCTGACGTCATGCATGTATCGCTTGTCTGTTCAGGACAGATGCATCCACTCTCGATCTATCTCTGCACAAAAAAAATACTGAGACAGTAATTACAAAGAATTAATAAGAAATCGAGCTTCATGAACAACAATTGTAGCTCGAAAGTACCATTTTTGAAAAACATTATTGTACACTAATTATTGAAAAATTGAAATTGGTAGCTCTGGCCCTGTAAATTAAAAATCGTAGTAAAAATAATTATTGCGCAATAATGAAGAACATCTATTCTACTCTACTTCTAAGAACTAATTATAGCATCACATACTAACAATGATGATCTTGACCACTATGGAATAATTAGCTAAGAATTTAAATGTGTTCATAGACACAAACCGTTTGGATGATGGATTCACCATAATTTGAGCCTTGCACAAATGTCTAATTGAAAAAGTGCTCTCTAAAATGGAGAAAGAACTAGAATGAGAATCAAGCAATGTAGCCATCAAAATAAAGTTAATTAAGCAACAAAATCCAAGGAGTGGATGCTTGTTACTAACCTTAAAGCAAAAAGATCGAGCCATTCTTCAAAATCCAAGCACTAGCTTTATGGTGAAGAGTAGCCGTAACAATGGAGGGAAGAGTCCAAACACGCGCCTCTGGTCTCAGGATGGAAGAGAAGAGGAAGGAGATGACGGCTGCAGCCTTTTGTGTTGTAGGCTTATCACCGTCGGTTCTTGGCTAGAACCGACAGTGATGGAGCCCAATCACTGTTGGCTCTTGGCTTAAACCGGCAATGATGAATGGCCGCCAAAACACTGTCGGTTCAAGCCATAACTTAGCAGTGATGTGGTCTTTTACTGCCGATTTTAGTCCAGTTCCAATCATTTTTTTATTTTCAAGCTCATAACCGACAGTGAAGATACATCACTGACGGTTTTCATAAATCCAGCAGTGATGATACCGACAGTGATGTACAAATCTGATGTAGTGTGACAAAGCTAGCTCACACCGATATTGTCCTGCGAGCGTGACTATATAAATATACCTAATTGCTACACCCACTACAGCAACAAACGTGCGTGAGATACCGACCACGACCAGGATGCATTCGAGATCGAGGATCTCCTGTTGCATAGCGATATCTCCCTCTAGTCGCTTGTGAAGGGCTGAAGGCTTCACCATGGACATGGCCACATGGGACGCTCTTCATCTATGCCAAAAGGTAACCTACAAATAAACGTGATTATTCCTACTGCGTTCAATGTTAGACGATGCCGATGGAGGTGCTTCGTGCTTGTGCGGACCAAATCCATCCCCTCTCCAGCTTCAACCTTCTGACGGTACGGTGTGGTGGCAATGAGCCGTCGAGCACAGAACGTCTCCTGCCAGGACGTCTGAGACCTGTAGGCCCCAGGACGTCTGGACGTCAGTGCAAGACGCGGTGCAACACCCACCACGCGCTCAGCGCTGCTGCACCTTTGCGGCGGCACATGTGCTGGCCGCAGGCGCAGAGGATCACCGGCGCTGAAGGCGGCCATCCTGACGTCAGTATCCTATCAGGAGCGAACACGTAGATTCCCGGGCCCACGGAGCATCCGAGTACACGATGCAAAAGCGGTCCGCTGGCCATCTGATCCGATTAGGTTTTCTTGCCTTTTCTGGCGTATGCATTTGGCATTTTGCAAGCCGTATCAGTGAGTTAAGGGTCTGTTAGTCACCTGCTTATAAGTTAAAAAGTAAAATAAGTAACTTATTTTGCCAAACACCACCAACTTATAAGTCACTCCTGCTTATAAGTTTTAAGTTGGTTCACCTCTGCTTAAAACTTATAAGTCACCCTTTTCTGCGTGGGGCCCACACCTTTAATGAGCTTATAAGTTATCTACAACCAAACAGGCATGACTTATAAGTCACTGGTTTTCAGTCATCTGACTTAATAAGTCACCTGACTTACGGAAACCAAACAGACCCTAAAATCCACAAGGCATGGCAACCACACGGCACATGTGTTGTGTTTGTTTGGATCCTCGGACCAGGGTATCTCATCAGGCTTGGCTCTGGCTTTATTCATGTGTCGTGGCAAGTTGTCTTGGAGGTCTCAGATCTGGTGCGGTGTTTCGGTCATTTGGTGTGTAAGTTGCAGCGGTACTTTAGCCAGGGGTCCTGCATGGCGGTGGCCTCTTCGGCGTGGTGCAGTGGGCTTTCTCTTCTAACTTCTGCCAACACATGGCCGTGGTTGAGAGATCGACGATCGTGTGTGCGTGACCTGAAGATGATGGCGGCATGGTGGATTCCAGTGGCATGGTTACTAAGGGTGGCGGGAGGCTAGCTTGGCGATGATCAGAGGCAGTTGTTTGTGCTTTCGGCTTGGCATCTTGTAGCGGACTGCAGTGGCTAGCCTTGCACAGCAAGGGTTAGTCCGGTGCGGGATAGCGTCGACAGGCGGCGTAAGCGGACGCGATGGCAGGACGGCTACATTGCTAGTAGTGGATCATGGCGGTTAGCCCTGCAAGGTAGCGGTTGACTTGGCGTGGTACATCGTCGGTAAACGACAGGCACAGGCGGTGACAATGGTGGATCTTCATGCTGCTTTTTCGCACTTTGTTGTTGTTGCATCATGTGGTGGCCAGTTGTGGGTTTTAGGGATGTTGCTCAGCGCGTGTTGAGGTCCCAATCCAACCCGCCATTGTTGATAGTTGAGTTTGTTGCTTCTGTTGTTTTTTTAGGTTTCTGTTGCTTTTCACTCGTTGTTGTAGCTCTATTGTAATGCCCGTTCTGGGTTCTTCTTCTTTTTAATATAGTCGGCAGCTCTCCTGCCTGATTCGTTTCAAAAAAAAATATTCTGCTTCTGCATGCCCGCGTGAGGATTGGATCAACGGGCGAATGCAACATCTAGTCCACACGATTCTCTCGATCTAGAAAGCTTTGTTGAGGACAAGA
The DNA here is from genome assembly GCF_019320115.1 of Miscanthus floridulus. NCBI lineage: Eukaryota > Viridiplantae > Streptophyta > Magnoliopsida > Poales > Poaceae > Miscanthus > Miscanthus floridulus. The sequence continues at coordinate 96,998 of NW_027096397.1, read as the reverse complement.
GGCGTTTCTGATCTACAATCTTAGTTGAGAACGCTAGTGTGCAATGAACGAACCTCATTTTTCGTCATCAAAGACCAAATTTTTTTCTAGTGATGGATCTAGGATTCAATCGGAGTTGGATATTTCCCCACCAAAGCTATCGATCTACCTGTGGCTACATGCTATCATACCGTCATGCCCTTGTATGTATCCGTGTGCTAGTAGTCGACCTAGGGTTTCTATGGCGATTAGGATTAGGAAGAGATGAGAGGATTAGGGGCAGGCGAGGAGTGTTTGGAAGAGGCGAGAGGTGTGGCGGACGCGACGCCAATGCCACTATATGCGATTAAGGGGTGCAGAAGATGCCAGTGAATGGCAATTCTGATGACCATAGGGAAGGCCTGGTGAAGTGTGGTAGGGTTGGGTTGGCACCCAAACTAACACCATGTGTATACCTAATATATGCATACTGCCAAAAATGTTGGATATCGTTGGATATTTCCCCTCCGCCCTGCCCCACGAGGCAAGCAAGCGTGTGTGGGCTTCCTTTCTCCTCCTCACACTAAATTTCAGGAAGTAGAGATGACTTCTATATTTAAGCATGGCTACCCACCTTCACTTCCCCAAGCAAGGTGGTATTAAAGGATTCCCACTCCTCTCGCTTACTTCACATAAATGGGCCTTTGAGATTTTCTTATGAATTTTTAGAAATTCTTATTGGGCCAAGCCCATATATTCCAACAGTAGGACCATCAAGTTCTTATATCATGTGCACTACCAAGGGTTGTATGCGATCTTTGGTTCAATTACGGAGTGTTGTTAGCTAGCTAGCAATATCCCCTAAGAAAAGCTTCTAAATCCGTTCTAAATTATAGTTCATTTGACTTTTTTTATCCTAAGTTTGGCCACTCGTCTTATTCAAAAATTTGTGTAAAATACCACTTCTTTTGTTATGGCTTGCTTTATTAACAAAGGTTCTTCAAGAATGACTTAAATTTGACTATGTTTGTATAATTTTTTTTGAAAAACACGAGTGGTCAAATTTAGGATAAAAAAGTCAAATAAATTATAATTTAAAACTGATGGAGTAACTAGCAATAAGGTTGCCGAGGCACTTCTAATAATTACTAAGCTAGATGATAAAAAATGATGCAGTTCCGGGATTCCCATATATGCTCATGCATGCAAATGGGCACCGCAAAGAACCTCACCTTTTTGTAAATTAAACGTGATTATTCCTACTGCGTTCAATGTTAGACGATGCCGATGGAGGTGCTTCGTGCTTGTGCGGACCAAATCCATCCCCTCTCCAGCTTCAACCTTCTGACGGTACGGTGTGGTGGCAACTGAGCCGTCGAGCACAGAACGTCTCCTGCCAGGACGTCTGAGACCTGAAGGCCCCAGGACGTCTGGACGTGAGTGCAAGACGCGGTTGCAACACCCACCACGCGCTCAGCGCTGCTGCACCTTTGCGGCGGCACATGTGCTGGCCGCAGGCGCAGAGGATCACCGGCGCCGAAGGCGGCCATCCTGACGTCAGTATCCTATCAGGAGCGAACACGTAGATACCCGGGCCCACGGAGCATCCGAGTACACGATGCAAAAGCGGTCCGCTGGCCAATCTGATCCGATTAGGTTTTCTTGCCTTTTCTGGCGTACGCATTTGGCATTTTGCAAGCACTATTAGGGGGTGTTTGGTTTTTAGTTCCTTCTAAAATTCATGTCACGTTGAATGTTTAGATACTAATAAGGAGTATTAAATATAGATTAATTATAAAACCAATTACATAGATGGAGGTTAATTTTCGAGACGAATTTTTAAGCCTAATTAATCTATCATTAGCATATGTTTACTGTAGCACCACGTTGTCAAATCAGGGACTAATTAGGCTTAAAAGATTCGTCTCGTAAATTAGTCGCAAGTTATGCAATTAGTTTCGTAATTAGTCTGTATTTAATATTCTATATATGTGTCCAAACATTCGATGTGACAGGAATTTTAGGCGCCCCTATTGAAACCAAACACGCCCTGTCGACGAAATATGGTCGGCAGTCTACCTAGGGGTATCCCCAAGGTAGTAGATTATCGGCAGACAGGTGCGCTAGCTACGAACGAGATGGTGACGCAAGACAGACACGAGGTTTTATCCAGGTTCGGCCGCCGTGAAGGCGTAATACCTACGTCCTTCGTCTGATTGTATTGCTGTATGTAAATGAGATGATTTCTGAGAGGGTCCCCTGCCCGCCTTATATAGTCTTGGGGGTAGGGTTACAGATCTGGAAACTAATCCCAACCAGTTACAATTATCATAGGCGGCCGGATAAGGATTCCTATTCTAACCTACCAGGATCTTGCTTGATCTTCAAGTCTGCCTTGATTCCTTGCGCAGGACTCCGAGCAGATCAGCTGGGCCACGCATCGTCTTCTAGTGGGTTGGACCCCCTAGTCTGGGCTGGCCCAAACCTAGCCGTAAGGGTATAGAGGTTAATACCCCCCAACTAGTCCCCGAGCACCATGTATTATGTTGCGACACGCCGTTTGATCTTCTTCGGCTAATGCGGTCTGTCTTCATGTCATCTCCAACTAGTTGAAACGTTGACGAAGCAAATGTGCCAGTATTCTGGTCGGTACAGAGAGCAGTAGACCACGATTATAGCCGAAGATTCCGTTTGTCCAAAGAATGCATGGTGCTCTAAAGAAAAAAGAAAAAGATTCCTTTCCTGATCAAGTGTGCCCACTTGTATTTCTGAAAAGAAATGTAAGTGACCCTTGTACAGTAGTAGTTATGGCCAACAGTCAGAGCGTAGGGGTCGATAAAATAAGCACATTCACCACAAGGTGAAGTGTGCCCACTTAGTCCTCGAGCCTAGTAGTAGGTGACGTAGACACGTGGTGCTAGGGTCCAAAAAGAATTCCCAGTTAAGTTGAGAATCTAATCGTCGTACAAGCGATACGAGCTGCACCGGTAGGTGCATCGTACCGATATAGTCCCTGAGCTTGCTAGAAGGCGAGGTATCAGCCTTGTAGCAAGGTCTAAGTGAGAAAAAAATAAATGCCTCTCAACTGTATGTGAGTACAAATCACATGTAGCCGAGGAGAGCGGTCCCCGAGCAATGGTCGGAGAGTGGTCGGGGCAGTCCCCGAGCGTAGCATGGGGAAAACGACGAATCCCCGAGAATAACCGTAGTCGGAACAGTCCCCGAGCACGAGGGTAGTCGGGACAGTCCCCGAGCACGAGGGCAGTCGAGACAGTCCCGAGCACGAGAGTGGCCGGAACAGTCCCCGAGCACGATGGTGGTCGGGACAGTCCCCGAGCACAAGGATAGTAGCGACAGTCCCCGAGCACTGAGGATAGTCGCGACAGTCCCCGAGCACGAGGGTGGTCGGAACAGTCCCCAAGCACAAAAAGTGTGGCAAAAAACCATATTCCACTTTTACTATTATGTTATGTATTTATTTATTTATTTGTTCTGACAAGTCCGGTCTGGCACGTCTGGTCAAAAAAAGTAGACGGGTATAGCACGTCATACTGCCTTTTTGTCTTGTCAAGCAAACAGTTGTGTGGCACCTGTCAGTAGGTGCATCAGCGTGGGCCGTCCCACACTGGCAACGAAGAGGCGCATATATTGGCATAGATCTCGAGGCTGAGTAATACTGCAAACATGAAAACAACTGTCTGCGGCGCGTGCGCACGTCCCCCAAGAATCCCGGGTAGACGAAACGGCATAACTCTTGGGTTAAATATGGTATATGATAGGTCAGTTACTATTTACTGAACCCCATTGTCATTCGCAACCGTAGCTTTCGTCTTCCTCTCGCCAACCAACCCTAACACATCCGAAATCGCCACCAATCAATCCGCCGCCGCTTCGACTGCTGCCTCTGCTTATCCCCCGCTGCTGTTGAAGATCAGAACACTCCCCGTTCACCAGCAAGGCTGGAGTTAGAGGCGGGAAACAAAAGGAAATGGCAAAAAGTGATACGTAGAAGAAAACATGGGTCATGGCGAAGGAATGGTGGAAGTCGAAAAGCAACGAGCAGACCATTGAAGACCTCGTCACCATGGGGGTACTCCACAACAACGAGCTCGCGGGATGGCGTGCGCCGGAGGGCGAGAGGTACCCCGATCCACAACCAGGTGAGATCATGGTGTTTGAGGATTTCTTTAAATGGGGATTTGGAGTTCCATTGCATCTGTTTCTTCAGGGACTCTGTTTTTACTACGAGATTGGGATTTGCAATCTGCATCCCAACTCAATCCTCCTTGTCACCACTTTTATTCATCTGTGCGAAGCGTATGGCGGCTTCCAGCCCCATTTCAATTTTTTCTACCATCTTTTCTATCTGTGGAAGAAAGGAAGCGGTGGTTCAAAGATAGCCGGGGGTGTATACCTCAACCTCCGTGATGGCATGAAAGCCCAGTACCTACACTGCCTATGGAACACGTCGCTCGACGACTGGTACAAAAAATGGTTCTACATCCGTGAAGAGCCGAACATGATCACGTTGTGCGACGCGGGCTACATTCCGAAGAAGAAGACAAGCTGGTCGGAGAAGCCCGAGCATCTAGGACAGATCCTAGAAATATTTGGAATGATCCCATGGAAAAAACTGGATGGTTCGAGCGTAGTTAGGAGTTTCATCAGCCGATGGGTCCAGCCCTGCCAGAGGAGGGTACATCCTGGCTATGAGTATCAAGGGAGTGCAGAACCGACGAGGACGAGGCAGAGGGCGCTTGACAAAATCAAAGTCAAAGCTAGAATTGGCGAGCTATTTAACTTAGCTGATCCAAATTATGCCAGATTGAGCGACATCGAGCATGCTTTCAAGCTTGCCCGACCTCCCCCAAAGGTAACTCATCTTGCCGCGTACCCGTAGTCTTATATTGTGGTAGAGTAAGTAGAAACTTACTGTATTCACTCCCTTTTGTTACCTAGGTTAATGGTTGGGATAGAGCGATAGTGTTTGTGTCACCACCCCATGGAGTAGAGTGGCCACAAGGAGCTGATCCCACCACCCAGACCAGCATCAAGATCGAAGACGAGGACGTCGACTGGGCGGAGCTCGGAGCTAGAGAGGAGGCAGCAGCCAAAGCTGCTGGTAAGCGGCCGACTGGCCCCAAACAGTCGAAGAAGAGATCAGTAACCACCCCGCTCACCGAGGGAGCGCTAAATATCAATGAGCCCGAGGAGGACCAGGTGGAGAACCCGGCCAGCAAGCGTCGGCAGGCGATTTTTGCTTAGTCGGAGGATGACGCAGAGGAGAGAGAAAATGTAGACACCTTTCAACTTGTCCCCTGAAAAAGGAGGAAGCAACTAGAGTCGATGGAGCAAGGTGGGTCCTCCATGCCTGTGGGACCCACATCGCCGATAGCGGTGAAGGATGCAGCCGGGTCGACCTCGGGAGTACCTGGGCAAGGAATGCGATCGGCGATGGGAGCGACAACTCAACAGAGCACACCACCGACCACTGCAACACGAAGGACAAGTGGCGGGGGGTCGAGCACCAAGGCCCAGCAACAGTGCTGGATGTAGAGGGAGACCAGGAGTCATTCGCACAGCACGTGGAGCAAGTACGGCCGAAGAGACGTGCCTTCTCTACATCATTCCGTGCTTCCAACATGTAAGTATTTGTAACCTTGATATCAGTTAGCAATTTGCATTTAATATGATTGCTTTCTGAACTTATCTCGGATGTACTAGCTCGGCGTCCATAGAAAGTCCAGACCAGCTAGCCGGAAGTGGCATGGCGCTGCCAATAAGTATAGAGCAGACTACCCAGCAGCCGACCACCGATGAAGCCATAGTAGAAGATCCGTCGGGGCCTCAACAAGCGAGCAGATAGATAATAGTCCCCAAGCAGGTGGTCGAGGGACCAGCCGAGCCGGGCATGAGTTCTCTGAGCGCTAAACCTGCTGAGGGCAACACCTCAGCGTCGAGGGTAACAGAGCAGACCAAGGAGCAGCGGCCGGAGGTGAGAGCACAGACCACATTTACCGACTCTGCAGCTCATGGGAAGGCTGTGGTGATCACAGATGCTGCTGACACCGGGCCAGCACCAGAACCCAAAGAAGAGCCCGAAGAGGACGAGGTGGAGGAGGTCCTGGGCCATCTGCAAGACAAGCGACAACATGTTTATGTGTCGCGTTGGTGGAAAGACCAATGGGTTATCCATGGGGAAATCCCGGAGGTCGAAGAAACCAAGAAAGTTGAATGGGCGGTGAAGCGGCTTGTTATGGAAGTGTAGGTAAGCTTTGCTTCACCCCCAGGTCTTGCGGTCTAGTCGTAGTTGTCTTACTTAGCTATCTGCACACAGGACTTAATGAAGACCGCAAGGTACCACAAGAAATGCTTCGACCAGATCGAGGGGATTGTTGCAAACAACAAGGAGCTAACGACGGAGGTGGACCGCTTGTGCCAGCGACTTGAAGCCACCGATCATGAAAAGACGGTGCAAGATTCCCAGAACTAGAACCTGGTCATCCAGCTCAGTAAGAAAGAGCGGGAAAGAACAAGTAAGTAGCCATTTTATCATACCGACTACTGATAAGTGCTGTTGCGTTGTTGGTAGTAACAGCTGTAGTGCAAGCTTAGAAGCTGAAGTGTTCCGTCTCCGAGAGGAGAACAGCCGTGTGGTCGGGGAGTGTGATCGCCTAAACGAGGATAACAGAAAATTGGCGCAAGACCAGTCGCAGCTCTGAGACCACATGACCAAGATGATAGAGAAGCTGAAAGGTAAGTTGTCCAACCGCCTTTACTCATTTTTGTTGCCTACCGTAGTTTGGCGTGGTCTAACGTCTTAACGGCATGTGCGGTTTGTAGTTATAAAAATCAATGCAAAGAAGCATCTGGAGGACATGATGAAAGACTGAGATGGCTGGAAGGCGCAATGCCAAGAGATCACCAAGGACCATGACACCTAGAAAAGCCGGTGCCAGGAGGTGGCAAAGGGCATTTTGCTGGTCCTTAACCACATCGATCCAGCGCTAGTAGAAAATGTGCCAAGGACGCCGCAGCTAGGATTGATCGAGAGATGCCAAAGGGCATGGGGATGGTTCCAGGGGTTTGTGAAGGAGGCGGGAGAGTATGCAAGTGCACATGTGCTAAGCATGGTACGTGCTCACTACCCCCTAATCGATCTCAAGCGCCTGGAGGCTGGATACCCGAAGGAGGTAGATACAAACAAGGTCGAGGAGCTATGGATGACCCAGCTGGACTTGTCGGCGAAAATAATTGGTGATATTAACCTGTGTGGAGGTGCGACACCACCCATACAAGGAACGCCATCAACAAGTCAGCTGGGAGCGCTGTCATCTTCAAGCCAACCAGCGAAGCCTACGGTCTCGACCAGCCAGGCATCGGTGGGGCCATCTTCTTCAGCTCGATCAATGCCAGAGTCCCTGAGACCCGAGCACGATGTCAGGCCCAGCGAGCAGCAGGCGCCGTGTGCCCCAACCAGCCAATAGTGTAGGCTATAGCTGTAGAAGAAGATGTAGTTGGGTTATTGTAAACTTGGACCTTTTTAGGCAAGCTTGTAATAACGTAACTGTATATCAACATAAGCTTGTTTGTTTTGTAGAAAACATGTTTAAGCTCGGATATCGTGTTGATGTAACTAAGTTAGAACGTGTTGGCGTTCTATTTAGTTGTACTAGTTTAGTCGACATGTCATCCTGAAAGGTTTGTATGGCCCTAGTTTGTCTTGCGGTCAAAGTGTGAGGTGCATAGCTTGTGCACACGTAGAAACACATAAGTCAAACCAGAGAGCACCTGCCGATCACCCGTAGCGTAGAGAGCGGATCCCATGCACGCGTTGGGAGGAACCGAAGACAGGGCCTGCTCTGAGAACCCAAGAAGGAATGGTGGTCGGTTTTAACTGGTAGAGTTAGAATAACAATAGATTTCGAAGTGACACATTAGAGTGGTTGGAGAAATCATAATAGCTTTATTGAAATAAATCAAAAGTACAAGAGGGGTACATATCTTAGTAGCTAAGCATAGAAACGCCTAAGCTTGTCGATGTGCTAGGAATTGGGTACGTCTGTGTCGTCTAGGCGAGCTAACCTATAAGATGTAGGGCGTGTAACCTCCTTGATCATGAAGGGTCCTTCCCATGGGGTTGCGAGTTTGTGGACACTAGCCTGATTCATCTTCCACTTCAGGACCAGGTCCCTGACCATGAAGAACTGCTCCTTGACATTCTTGTTGTAGTACCTGCGCAAAACAGCAAGGTATTTGGCTATACGTACACAAGAATCAAGCCGCTTCTCTTCTGTACTATTCACTTCTAGCTCCCACACTTCGTTGGCCTTGTCTTCGTCGAAGTTCTCTACCCATGCTGATTTGAAGGCTATATCTGCTGGGAGCACTACCTTAGCGCCATAAACTATAAAGTATGGTGATACTCCGGTATTGCGACTGGGCTGGGTTCTAAGACCCCAGACCACGGCTAGTAACTCTTTGAGCCATCTTCTAGGAGCTTTGTCATTCTCTTTGTACATCCTCTTCTTAAGTGCATCCAGGATCATACCATTTGCTCGCTCGACCTATCCATTAGCTCTAGGGTGTGCCACTGAGACGTATTTTACTACTATGCTCCTTTCATCGCAGAAGTCCCAAAAAGCATTCCCGGTGAACTGAGTACCCAGATCAGTGATGATGTTGTTGGGTATGCCGAAGTGGTGGATGACCTGGTCGAGGAACGCGATAGCCTTTTCTAAAGATGCCTTGACCAGGGGCATGTACTCTATCCACTTAGAGAATTTGTCAATCAGCACAAAGACGCATGTAAATTTTCCAGGGGCCAGTTAGAAAGGCCCGATCATATCTAGTCCCCAGCATGCGAAGGCCTAAGAGGCTGGTATAGTCTGAATCTTGTGTGCTGGTACATGGATTCTCTTGGCAAAAAACTAACAACCTTCACAATGGCAGACTAGCTTCTCTGCATCGGCTACGGCTGATGGCCAATAGAACCCTGCTCAGAAAGCCTTGCCCACCAGCGTTCTCGAGGCCACGTGGTTGCCGTAGGAGCCAGAGTGGATTTTGTCTAGGAGATGTTCACCATCCTCTTGGGTTATGCACTTCATCAAGATTTCCTCCTTCGCATTCTTGCGCCACAATTTGCCATCGACGAGCAGATACTGCTTACTACGACGCATCAGGCGTTCGTTTTCTATCCGATCGGTGTAACCTCTACCATCTGTCAGGTACTTGATGAAAGGTACTCTCCAGTCGAGCTTCTTAGTGGTTGGAGGTGGTTTGGTGGTGTTTGACGCTAGAACCGTAGCCACCAATGGCTGGTCTAGAGGCTTGTCGACCGCGGGATCTTCTTCTTTGATGGAGGGCATGAGCAGGTCTTGAACAAATACGCCATGTGGGACTTTATCTTGGGATGATCCTAACTTTGACAATGCATCTGCTACTTGATTTTTGTCCCAGACCACATGTGTGTACTCAATGCCATAAAACTTGCCTTCCAGCTTTCTGATCGCTTTGCAGTATGTGTCCATCTTTTTGCTGGTCGTATCCCAGCCCTTATTGAGTTGGTTGATGACCAGAGCCGAGTCTTCGTAGACATAGAGATGCTTGACACTGAGCTTGACCGCAATGCGTAGACCATGTAGGCATGCTTCGTACTCGGCGGCGTTATTAGACGCCGGGAAATAAATCCTAAGGACGTATCGGAGCTACTCCTTGGATGGTGATATGAAAAGGACTCCTGCTCCTGCGCCGTCGATGTTGAGAGAGCCATCGAAGTACATCTTCCAATACTCGGCGGGCCCCTGAGAGGCAGGTGTGCTTAAGTCTGTCCACTCAATGATGAAATCGACAAGTGCCTGAGACTTGATTGTAGTACGGCTTGCAAATTCCAAGGAGAAAGGGCATAGCTCCATTGCCCATTTGATGATGCGCCCGTTTGCATTCTTGTTGCGAATGATGTCTCTCAGAGGGTACTCGGTCATGACCACCACACGATATCCGCCGAAGTAGTGTTTTAACTTTTGGGATGTAATTAGTATGGCGTAGATCAGTTTCTAAATCTATGGGTACCTAGTCTTAGATTCACTGAGCACCTCACTGATAAAATAAATTGGTCGATGTACCTTGTAGATGTGGTTGGACTCATCGCGCTCGACCACCATGGCAGTGGAGGCCACTCGATTAGTTGCCGCAATGTAAAGCAGGAGGGTTTCATCTTCTCTAGGAGGAGTGAGGATCGGAGGTGATGTAAGGAATTGTTTCAGCTATGTAAAGGTAGCGTCTGCATCCTCCGACCACTCAAACTTCTCGGATGCTTTGAGCAACTGGAAAAACGGTAGTCCTTTTTCGCCTAATCTAGATATGAAATGACTGAGGGCAGCCATGTATTCGGTAAGCTTCTGAACATCCTTCACCTTTTGGGGCAGCTTCATGTCCAAGATAGCTTTTACTTTCTCTAGGTTAGGGCATATGCCGTCGTGACTGACGACGTTGTCGAGCAGTATACCAGATGGAACACCAAAGATGCACTTCTTTGGGTTTAATTTCCATTGGAATGTGTTAAGGGATGCAAAGGTACGTTCTAGGTTGTCGACAAGGGTGTATGCTTCCTTGGTTTTAACAACTACATCATCAACATAAGCCTCGATGAGGTCGTCTTTTATCTCATCTTTGAGGCAGGCCTGTATGGCGCGTTGGTAGGTAGCCCCAGTGTTCTTGAGCCCGAATGACATGGTCGTGTAGCAGTAGGCACCGAAGGGCGTGATGAAGGATGTCTTGATCTGGTCGTCCTTTTTGAGAACGATCAGGTGATAACCAGAGTAGCAATCGAGAAAGGAAAGCAGCTCGCAACCGACAGTTGAATCTACGACCTCGTCTATGCGAGGTAAGCCAAAGGGGTATTTAGGGCAGTGTTTGTTGAGATTAGTGTAATCAACGCACATTCTCCATTCATTATTCTTTTTATGTACAAGAACCAGGTTGGCTAACCACTCCGGATGATACACTTCTTTGATAAATCCGGTTGCTAAAAGCCGTGTAACTTCTACCCTAATAGCCTCCTTTTTGTCACGAGCGAACCATCATAGCTTCTGCTTGATGGGTTTGGCCTTGCCATCGACATTTAAGGAGTGCTCAATCAAGTTCCGAGGTACACCGGGCATGTCAGCGGGTTTCCATGCTAACACACTCACATTGCTCCTTAAGAACCTGACGAGTGTGTCTTCCTATTTAGGATCTAGGTTGGCCCTGATAAGGGTCATTTTGCTGGGATCACCATCGGCCAGCTGGATCTCTTTATGCTCTTTAGACTTGATGTTCTTGCATGGGGCCTTGAGCTCTGGGATCTCTAGGTGGTTAGCTGGGGTCTGCTTGGCGTCAAGCGTGGTCTCGACCATGCGAATAGAGAGGTCATGAGCCTCTGCTATTTTGATGCTGTCATCCTCATAGGTGTAAGCTACATATATGTTGCCCCTAAGAGTTAGAACCCCCTTCTCGGTAGGCATCCTGAGCACCAAATACCTACAGTGAGGTATGGTCATGAACTTGGTGAGCGCTGGTCGACCAAGGATAGCATGGTAGGTGCCTTCAAAGTCGGCGACCACAAAGTTGACGTAGTCGGTGCAGAAGTGGTCTGGGGTACCAAATTTCATAGGTAGCATGATCTGCCCAAGAGGTGTGGAGCTCTGTCCGGGGAGAACACCCTAGAACCGTGCCTCGTATGGCTTGAGATCAGCTTGGGTTATCTTCAGGGCTGGTAAACTGTTCTTGAATAGTATATCGATGGAACTACCGCCATTAATCAGCACTCTATCGAACTAAACCTTGTTGATACAAGGATCGAGAACCAGAGGAAAATGCCCTGGCTTAGGTATTGCAGCCCATTGGTCCTTTCTGCTGAAGGAGATATCGTGGTGAGACCAAGGAGGGAGCCGTGGATCGGCGATGAGGTTGTTGGCATTGGCCACGTTCAAGCAAGCACGGGCGAGCAGCTTGCGCTCCCATTTGGTCTCGATGGACACTCTGCCCCCAATGATGGTGTGGACACGGTCGATTGGCTTGACGTACTTGTGACGAGGATCTATGTCTTCATCATCATTGTCCTCGTTACGCTGCTCCCCTACGTCATTAGGCTTGTTGGATTTATCCGGAGCCTATTAGCGCGTGTAGATGGATTTGAGAAAACGGAAATTCTCCATGGTATGGTTTGACTTGGGATGGAGCTGGCAGGGTCCTTTTAATGCTTTGGCGTAGTCTTCTTCATAGTTGCGACATCTGCCACCTTTTTTAACGATGTTGACTTTGCCGTCATCTTCCCGAGCATGCTTGCCCCTGTAATCATCACGGTGATTATGCCGCTGATTACGCTGGTCGTGGTGGTCGTGAAAATCATTGCGCTGGTTGCGGCGATCAAAATTGTCATTCCGACCATGGTTGCCGCGGTAGTCGTCATGATGTGGGGGGTGGTCGGAGCATGGAACCCTTACTGCTTCTTCGATGGTTATCTTTTTAGCATCATCGGTGTCTGCATATTTTTTAGCAGTAGCTAGGAGCGCTGTGACCAATTCAGGTCTTTTGCGGAGGAGCTTGTCCCTTAGGGAATCGTGGAAGTGGAGACCAATGATGAAAGCTTCGATTGCCTCGTTGTCGGAGATTGATGGGACCTTGATGCGCATCTTCGAGAAGCGTCGGACATACTCGCACAGTGGCTCATCTTTGCGATCTTGAATCCACTGTAGATCATATTTGTTGCTGGGCTGTTCGCAAGTAGCAATGAAGTTGTCAATGAATGCTTGCTCGAGCTTTTGCCAAGAATCAAAGTAGTTTGCCGGCAAGCTGACCAGCCATTGGTGGCCTGCATGGCCGACGGCGACTAAGAAGTAATTAGACATGACATGCTTGTCAGCCATGGCTGATCTACATGTGGTTTCATAGAGCATGACCCATAACTCGGGGTTCTCCTTGCCGTCGTACTTCTAGAGTTTTTCGAGCTTGAAGTTTTTTGGCCACACGACTTAGCGAAGGTGAGGAGTAAACTGCTTCAAACCCAGAGGGCCTTGGGTAGTATCATATTCCATATGGCGATAGCTTTCGTGGGATGCACGATCGTTGGCTCTTTGGTTAATGCGATCGTGTAGATCGCGTTCTCCGAGGGAATGGCGGAGATAGTTATTGCCATCACGGCGATCCCGATTGCCACCCTGGTTGACCCTGCGACCACGATTATCACGGCAATTGTTGTGGTTGTCTCGTCGATTATCGTCTCGGTTGTTACACGGTTATTGTCCCGGTAGTCGTGTTGGTTGTCATCCCGACCACCATCATGACCACCATTCCCACCTTGACGGTTGTCTGGTGGGTCATTGTTGTGCGAGCCACGTTGGTTGGGTGACTGTGGGCGACTTGAGTACTAGCGACTATGGCTTGATTCGACTGAGACGGGCGGAGCCCGGACTTGGTTTGCAATCTCTGTGGTCTGGGCTATAGCAGTCATCAGGTAGGCTTGTACATCATCACAAATTGCCTAGATTTCTGGGGTATTGGGTAGTCATTGCATTGTCGCCATAGCAACAGCTACGTTGGCACTTGGAGTCCTAAAGACCTGCTTTTCCCCTACCCTATCAAAGGCATTGTTGAGATCGCATGGCTGGAACCTTATGCGTCGTGCCTCCTCTTCTGCCTCAGCTTTGGCTTGTCTATGATTAAACCGGTCAATATTGTGTGCTTCGCGTGCTAGCCTTTCTTGTTCTGTTTCGCCAACTGCTGGTGGTTCGTCATTACTGACGACATTGATCAAGTCTCCTCGCCTTGGTGGGAAGGATGGGAATCATGGGAACCCCAGGGAGTGGTCTGGGATATCTAGATCGTATTCAACTTCTTCATTATCACGATGCTGAAGCTCAGTGTAGACGGAGCCAATAGATGCGATGTTGGACGGGGAGCTTGAACCGCCCTCTTGGACTGTGTGGACCGATCCTTCTTGATACTCCTCAGTCCGAACCATGTTGATGAAGTTGCGTGGCTTTGGTCGGGGTCGATGTATAAAACATAGATCCGAGCAGCGTTGTATATTGTACGCGTAGTTGGAAGCAGTGTTTCGTAGGCCGTAGGGCTAAGCCTGGTAATTCTCCATCAAGGCTTCGCACTCGGAGAGCTAGAGACCCATTGCGGGGGCTAGTCGGCGACGAACGGAGCGCCCTTCAGGAGTAGACGTGACCACGAGATCCATACCGAGTCGTGCAGGACGACTGGCCCAAGCTGGTCAGCTAGATTTGTTGTGGGTAGTGGTTACCTGCTCGGTAGGTTGATTTTGAATCGAATCTACTAGAGCTAGGGTTTCAGCAAGTTTGGTGTCGACCTGATCGATGGAGTCGAGCAGGTCAGTGTTGTTAATCTGCCTCCTTTTGTAGTGAGGAAGCGAACGATGGGTTGTCGGCGTGGCTGAAGACGATGCTGGTGTGGCCAGAGCTAGATCTAACATGGTCGGAGCCGTAGCTGATGCTGGTGAAGTAGTGGTCGACGCAGATTGGATCTACACCTCCTCCGTGGTCATGGCGATGAAGTTGTCGGAGCTAGTGGTCTAGGTGATCTAGTTGATGGTGAATGTGAGGCCGTTCGGCGTAGCCATGGAACCAGGGATGATGACCATCTTGTTCGTCTGGGGAGCAGTACGCACACCCCCTACCTGGCGTGCCACTGTCGACGAAATATGGTCGACAGTCTACCTAGGGGTATCCCCAAGGTAGTAGATTATCGATAGATAGGTGCGCTAGCTACGAACGAGATGGTGACGCAAGATAGACATGAGGTTTTATCTAGGTTTGACCGCCGTGAAGGCGTAATACCTACGTCCTACGTTTGATTGTATTGCTGTATGTAAATGAGATGATTTCTGAGAGGGGTCCCCTACCTGCCTTATATAGTCTGGGGGGCAGGGTTACAGATCTAGAAACCAATCCCAACTAGTTACAATTGCCATAGGCGGTCCGGATAAGGATTCCTATTCTAACTGACTAGGACCTTGCTTGATCTCCAAGTCTGCCTTGATTCCTTGCGCGGGACTCCGAGCAGATCGGCTACGCCGCACGTCGTCTTCTAGTGGGTTGGACCCCCTGGTCTGGGCCGGCCCAAACCTAGACGTAAGGGTATAGGGGTTAACACCCCCACACGCCCTTAGTGAGTTCTGATAAAGAAGGCACAACAACAACACAGCACATGTGTTGTGTTTGTTTCTATCCTCGGGCTGGGGGTATCTCATCACGCTTGGCTCTGGCTTTATTCATGAGTCGTGGCAAGTTGCCTTGGAGGTCTAAGATCCGGTGCGATGTTTCGGTCATTTGGTGTGTAAGTTGTAGCGGTACTTCAGCTAGGGGTCCTGCATGGCGGTGGCCTCTTCAGCGTGGTGCAGTGGGCTTTCTCTTCTGACTTCTACCAACGCATGGCTGTGGTTGGGAGATCAACGATCGTGTGTGCGTGACCTGAAGATGACGGTGGCATGGTGGATTCCAGTGGCATGGTTACTAAGGGTGGCGGGAGGCTTGGCGATGATCAGAGGTAGTTGTTCGTGCTTTCGTCTTGGCAGCTTGCAGCGGACTGCAGCAGCTAGCCTTGCATAGCAAGGGTTAGTTCGGTGCGGAATAGCATCGACGGGCGGCGTAAGCGGACGCGATGGCAGGACGGCTACATTGCTTGTAGCGGATCATGGCGGTTAGCCGTGCAAGGTAGCGGTTGACTCGGTGTGGTACATCATCGGTAAACGACGGCATAGGTGGTGACAATGGTGGATCTTCATGCTGCTTTTTCGCCCTTTGTTGCTATTGCATCATGTGGTGGCCAATTGTGGGTTTTAGTGATGTTGCTCGGCGCGTGTTGAGGTCCCAATCCAACCCGCCATTGTTGATAGTTGAGTTTGTTGCTTCTGTTGTTTTTTTAGGTTTTCGTTGCTTTTCACTCGTTGTAGCTCTGTTATAATGCCTGGTCTGGGTTCTTCTTCTTTTTAATATAGTTGACAGCTCTGCTGCCTGATTAGTTTCAAAAAAAATATTCTGCTTCTGCATGCCCGCGCGAGGATTGGATCAACGAGCGAATGCAACATCTAGTCCACACGATTCTCTCGATGTAGAAAGCTTTGTTGAGGGTGAGAGGCATTTCTGATCTACAATCTTCGTTGAGAACGCTAGTGTGCAATGAACGAACCTCATTTTTTGTCATCAAAGACCAGATTTTTTTTTTCTGGTGATGGATCTAGGATTCGATCAGAGTTGGATATTTTCCCACCAAAGCTATTGATCCACCTGTGGCTACATGCTATCATACCGTCATGCACTTGTATGTATCCGTGTGCTAGTAGTCGACCAAGGGTTTCTATGGCGATTAGGATTAGGAAGAGACGAGAGGATTAGGGGTAGGCGAGGAGTGTTTGGAAGAGGCGAGAGGTGTGGCGGACGCGACGCCAATGCCACTATATGCGATTAAGGGGTGCAGAAGATGCCAGTGAATGGCAATTCCGATGACCATAGGGAAGGCCTGGTGAAGTGTGGTAGTGTTGGGTTGATGCGTATACCTAATATATGCATACTGCCAAAAATGTTGGATATAGTTGATATTTCCCCTCCGCCCTGCCCCACGAGGCGAGCAAGCGTGCGTGGGCTTCCTTTCTCCCCCTCACACTAAATTTTAGGAAGTAGAGAGGACTTCTATATTTAAGCATGGCTACCCACCTTCACTTCCCCGAGTAAGGTGGTATTAAAAGATTCCCACTCCTCTTGCTTACTTCACATGAATGGGTCTTTGAGATTTTCTTAGGAATTTTTGGAAATTCTTATTGGGCCAAGCCCATATATTCCAACAGTAGGACCATCAAGTTCTTATATCATGTGCACTACCAAGCAGGGCTCAGGGTTGTATGCGATCTTTGGTTCAATCACGGAGTGTTGTTAGCTAGCTAGCAATATCCCCTAAGAAAAGCTTCTAAATCCGTTCCAAATTATAGTTCGTTTGACTTTTTTTATCTCAAGTTTGACCACTCGTCTTATTCAAAAATTTGTGCAAAATATTACTTCTTTTTGTTGTGACTTGTTTTATTAACAAAAGTTCTTCAATAATGACTTAAATTTGACCATGTTTGTTTTTTTTAATAAGACGAGTGGTCAAACTTAGAATAAAAAAATCAAATAAATCATAATTTGAAACGGAGGGAGTAACTAGCGATAAGGTGGCCGAGGAACTTCAAATACTTACTAAGCTAGATGATAAAAAATGATGCAGTTCCGGTATTCCCATATATGCTCATGCATGCAAATGCGCACCGCAAAGAACCTCACCTTTTTGTAAAGCGAGCGGGGTGGCGCGCAGGGTCGGAGGTCCCACCAGATTCGGGGGCACGTCGTGTCGTCGTGGGCGACAACGCATCGATGAATGGACGATGAGCTACGACCTTGCTCTGAAGGCGGACCAAGAGAGGGCGCCAAAGTTCATCACACCTCTGTCTCTCTCCTCGTCTCCTTTACGACTAAAGCATAGACCGGAGTCGCATGCGGCATGCACAGAGCTAGAGACCCTTTTGTTTAACCTGCAGTTGATATCACGCGGGAATCACTTCCGGCCTCCCATGACCATGATGATGAGCTGATTAACTAATGCGCCGTAGCAATGTGGACCATGCTACTCATATTTGTAACCTGATAGCTATATTATACTCCAATATAGAATTATTACAATCTCCATCCTGAAATTGATGCAATTAACTCTAGTTTTATCTTCAGCCAAATTATCTAATATTTAACTAAGTTTATTTATAGACAAAAGTGTCGATGTTTATGACGTTAAATATGCACTCCATCCGTCCCAAATTATGTCATTTTCAACTTTCCTGAAGAGTCAAAACATCTCAAGTTTGACCAAATTTATATAACAAATAATAACACTTATGATACCAAATAAATATCATTAGATTCTTCGTTAATCATATATTCATAGTATAACTATTTGTAAATCTTTATAATTTTCACTATAATATTGGTCAAATTTGAGATGATTTGACTCTCCAAAAAATCGGAATAACTTATAATTTAGAACGGAGGGAGTATATTATAAAATGTATTTTATAATACAACTAGATATACTTATTTAATATTATAAATATTGATAATTTTTATATAACTTAACTAGACTCAAAATAAATTAGCTTGATACTGTTTTAGAATTACGTTTTTCTAGACAAAGGACATAGCAGTCTATTTTTTTTATTGTAGTGGTATTGCATACTCCCTCCATCGATCCTAAAAGAAAATAAAATTCTAATTTTTTAGCAAGTTAAGTTTTCTTAAGCTTGATTTAATTTAATATTTATGTCTCCAAATAGATCATTACAATGTATTTACAGCTAATTTAAATATTTAATATCATGAAATTAGTGTTTCCTTTATAGATTTTATTAAATTTGAAATTATTTGAGTTCTCCGGACGGCGAGAACATAGAACTGCATGCGATGGGATTAGACAGTAGCAGAGCGTGTGGACTGCAGGCCAGCTGTAGCCTGTAGGAGATAAAGATAAGCATGCTGCGCGCGCAGGCTGCCGCTACAGCTACAGGGGTCGCAGTCCAAAACTCCTGTGCGCCTTGGATTGCGCATGCTTGCGCGTTGGGTCACGCATCAACGAAACGTGCCAGTAGCTGTATCGGTGTCCCTACTTGCTGTGCCATGCCTGCAGAGTGCATGCAACATGGCAGTTCCATTTCCTTTTTCCACCATACCATGGCCCTGCATTTTATTTTATTTTATTTTACAAATGTGCTAGTAACTGCTAAGAGCAATCTCAGGACTCAGGAGTAAAAAAAAAAAACACACGCTCTCCATAGCTCGCGGCCGCGGGTTCACTCCAGAAAATCACAAGTGGGATTCCTGCCTTTCTGGCCTTAAAGCGGAGGCGGCACCATTGGATTGGACGGGGTGGAGACAGAGCAAGGGGCTGGGCCGCTGGGGCGGTGGTATAGCAGTTGCGGGGAAATGGGCCGGTCTGGCAGCGGCCAGAAAATAGGCTGGTCTGGCAGCGCCGGAAGGGGCTGGGCTGGCAGCTGCGTCGGTTGGGGATGCAGCATGGAAGCGTGGTGAGATGCGAACTGAAGATCGCGGAACTTCCTCACGAGTAATCTACTATTAGTCCCTTCGTTCCAAATTATAATTCATTTGGCTTTTTTATTCCAAATTTAACCACTCGTCTTATTCAAAAGATTTATACAAATATAGCTAAATTTAAGTTATTCTCGAAAGAACTTTTGTTAATAAAGCAAACCACAACAAAAGAAATGATATTTAGCATAAATTTTAAATAAGAAGAGTGATCAAATTTGAGGTTGAAAAATGTCAAACAAACTATAATTTGCAACGAATTTATTAATATACAGAAGACCCCACTAGCCTATTTTCCTGGAATTTCATGAAGCCACGTCATCCCATAGGCCCCACCAAGCCATTAAGTTTGGTCACTAAAATTGCTACTACCGAAGGCCATCATGAAATGAAGAGACAACGAAAAACTCCACCAAAGAAATTTTAACTCACGCAATGGATGCAGATCATGAATTGCCTAAGGAACCGAAGGGGTCACTGATAGTATTTATACCGCCCCTTTGTTGAGCAGATGGAAACATGGCATTGTCAATGATGCATCTTCGTCTGCAACAACGACACCACCAGCTGCGTCGGCCGGTTCAACGGGGTCACAGGCCACGGCCTTGCGGCGTGTTTCGTGCATGAGTACAATGTTGCGGCTGCTCCTCCCCATGGGCTGGCTGCTCGCTGCCACGAACCTGCTCCAGCGGGTGGCCGAGCGCCCGAGCAGATGTGGATCACCATGCTGTAGGAAACAGCGCTGCTCCAAGCTCGCTGCATCAGTTCACCACGCCGGCCGTGGCGCCGGGCCCGTGTTTCCGTACGCCCAGCTGCCCAGGCCCAGCGGAGGCATCAAGTATGCACGGGTATGATACATCATGTTCATTTTCCATTCATTGTTCGGATCAATTATACATATATATTCCAGTATATAGGATACCAAATCGAACCCTAGATCCATATTTTGATTTTTACTGTTCCATCAAAATCCATCAAAATACTAAGTCCTCCTATCGATTGCCTGCAGGTCTGCCGTTGTCAAAAGAAAAGCAAAACAACTGCTGTAGTTACATATATAAAGAAAAAGTATCGTTGACTGATTTGTTATGAGAAAAAAATACTATTTATTAATTAAAAAAATACGGCTTACAACTCAAACGAACAGGAGCTACGGTGCTACGCTGGTGTTGATGGTGGAGCCACGTCCGTGCCACTGAGCATCCACGGTCCAACTGACCAACTCGGCAGAGCGGCAGAGGGGACAAACCATAGACAGGAGCGACATGACTGCAACATCCCGCCTGGTGTCGGCAGCCTCCTGTACTTCTCCATTTTTTATCCTCAAATTCCTAAAAAAAAGTTAATCCTGCAACTACAATGTGAAGATTGTGATGTAATGTGTAAAGTTTATTTGTCTTTGGTCATATGAACACATGTTCACCAAATAATATAAGCTTACGCTTCTCTTTGGTTTATTCTCCATTCAGTGCTTCTCAAAAATTGATCCTAATTCCCATAGCAATGCATGGATAATTCATTTTCATATATCATAAAGGCCTGGTTAACTTCTCTTATAATCCGTCTTTTTTAACTTTTTTTTTTCAGTCGGAACAGTGTTTCTCTCTCACAACAAATGAGCCAGAACAATGTTTCGGCTTGTTTTTTCAGCGAAGCGAACGGGGCCAAAATACATTTCATCCCATCAATGATTCTAATAGAAACAATATTACTCTCTTTCGATTTCACTATTTCTCACTCCATTAATTCTTTTCGTGTCGATACTAATGCTCTGTTTGCTTGGTTGATAAGCCATGTCTGAAAATACTATTGGCTGATTTATTGTGAGAGAAAAATATTATTCGTTGGCTGAAAAAATACGACTTATAAGCCAAGCGAACAGAGAAATTCTTGCAGCAACGCACGAGGCTTCATCTAGTTTTACGAAGAAGCTAGGCACACACATAGGTACAGCTTCCTTCCCTCCGGAGCTTTCCCGTGTTCTTAACACGCTCCAATTGTGATTTTTTCTAGAAGGATGACAAAAATGAGGAGGAGGAAATAAAATGGCAAGTGACACCTTAATTTTTTTTTACAAAACTAAGTCTAATAAAAAATTAAAAACCACAAGGACTTCTAGGGGATTCTGGTACGTGTTTGAGAAATCCAAGGCCAGAATCCAATATCCCTTCTTCATAAACTCATGGGGGGATTCTAGGGTGGGAAAAGACAATTTTATCCTTGTTTCAACCTTATCCGCAAACCATCTAAAAGGTATGCACAATCTAGAGTATGATCTAGGAATCCAAACAGACTAGGCAGAACCAGGTGGCATATATGTATAGGTGAGTAATTGATTGTGCATACACATATATATAGCCGATCTTAAACATATCACCATTATAGATGAGTTATTGATCGTGCGTGTAGATATCTGTATACGTATAATACGATAGCTGTAAGGCTGCATAGCGCAGCAGCAATCCTATGATCGAAGAATTGTTTGTCTTCAATTGTAAAACCATAGGGAAGCAGCCATTCCCTGTGAAACTGTTGGGAAGCAGACATTGGTAGTTTGACAGGCAAGAAGAAAAGGTTGAACCACCATATGTTTCCACCAAAGCGGCTTGTGCAAAACTGGAGCTTTTCGCAGCTTCTATTGGGAACAATGTCGCTGGCATGTGCAATTACCGTGCAAAAAAGAGTGTCTCCCTTAAGATCATAGGTTGGTTACACATGGTGAAATGAAGTCGTCAATCACATATATTGTATTAAAAGGGATAAAGGGTTACATGATGAGGCATTAGCAATTCAGGGACAGTGTGTGATTGGGCTTCGTTGGTTTTGTTACATACAGTAACCCACAAATTGCAAAGTTCAGATTATTTCCAAAGGTGTCAACTAACAGATAGTGAGGACAGATTATTTTACCTTTGTCAAGGGCCGAACACAATTGCAGTATTAGTATTTGGTGTAGCATCCCATTGCTCTATACTTTTATTTGACAAACACTTAAGTCCATCTTTCCTTTGAAAAATGGCATCCCAACTTAAGTGTTTCATATACAGAACATGTTGTTATGCCTAATAAATTTATTGTAATAGAACTACCAACATTGTAAATATTTGTTAAGCGACTATTGATTGGCAGATACTGTAACATTTATAAAGCAGATTTTGTAACATTTAAAAAACAATAGCATAAACGAATGTGCAGGTGACGTATGGTGACATGGGATGCAGGAGTTGTCTTTGAGGCAAAGCCTTATTGGTAC
This sequence comes from Miscanthus floridulus, assembly GCF_019320115.1. Classification (NCBI taxonomy): domain Eukaryota; kingdom Viridiplantae; phylum Streptophyta; class Magnoliopsida; order Poales; family Poaceae; genus Miscanthus; species Miscanthus floridulus. The sequence continues at coordinate 74,657 of NW_027096397.1, read as the reverse complement.
CTGGACAAAGCTATTTTGGTATTGGATTTAGTCTCTCTGGGGAGATCTGGAGGCCTCTTTTTTTTCTTAACTGATGGAGACAGGGATGACTTCCCGATTAGGACGAGACTACATCAAGGGTCAGCTTTGAGCCCTTATCTGTTTGCCTTAGTGATTGATGAAGTCACAAGGGACATATAAGGGGACATCCCTTGGTGTATGCTTTTCATGGACGATGTAGTGCTAGTTGATGAAAGTCGGACAGGAGTTAATCAGAAACTAGAGTTATGGTGGGTGACTTTGGAGTCCAAAGGTTTTAGACTCAGTAGAACTAAAACTGAGTATATGAGATGTGACTACGGCACTACTACTCGGGAGGAGGAAGATATTAATTTAGAAGGTTAAGTAGTGCCTAGGAAGGATATCTTTCGATATTTAGGATCAATGCTACAGAGAGACGGAGATATTGATGAAGATGTTAGCCAAAGAATCAAAGCAGAGTGGATGAAGTGGCGCCAAGCATCTGGTGTCCTATGTGACAAAAGGGTACCACAGAAGCTAAAAGGTAAGTTTTATAGGACGGCGATTAGACCTGCTATGTTGTATGGTGCAGAATGTTGGCCTACGAAAAGACGACATGCTCAACAAATAAGTGTCGCGGAAATACGTATGTTGCGTTGGATTTACGGTTATACAAGAAGGGATCGAGTTCGGAATGATGATATACGTGATAGATTAGGGGTAGCACCAATTGAAGAAAAGCTTGTTCAACACCGGTTAAGATAGTTTGGACATGTCCAACGGAGACCTCCAGAGGCACCGGTGCGTAATGGAATCCTAAGTCAGGATAGTAACGTGAAGAGAGACAGATGAAGACCGAAGTTGACTTGGGTAGAGACAATAAAAAAGACTTGAAAGGATGGAATATACCCAAAGACTTAGCCTTAGATAGGAGTACTTGAAAAATAGCTATTCACGTGCCTAAACCTTGATTGCTTCTGCTGAGTTTCAACTCTAGCCTACCCAACTTATTTGGGACTTAAAGGCTTTGTTATTGTTGTTGTGATAGTTAGTGCTATGTACAATGAATATGGAAATTAAACCGGTGTAAGACTGTTTTCATATTTGTGCTATGCATTCTATATTTTGGCTAGTGTGATCAGGTATGTGGGGGCATCGAATTAGAGTGTCCGGGGGTGTATCGCTAGTATATTGTTAGCCGTGAATAATGAAGGTAACGAGGATAACTCATAAGTCATAATGAAGCAAGCTGTGATATTAATACCAGTTTGTTGCTTTATGCCCACATGAATTAGGATTTAGCATTTCAGATTTGCATACTGAATAATAGTCATAAGGGGAAGTAGGAAACATAGGGATCACAAATAATAATTACCTGCTTCCATGAAATAAATTAATGTTTGTTCGTTTACAGCACTAACCATTAACCAACCATTCTGGTTGATAATACCAGTCACACAATCAAAATTTCAGATAGACTTGGCTGGCATAATACTCGTAACGGTAACTTGGAGGCAACCTATGCTACCTGAGGACTTATCGCTTAGCTTATGCATCTGGAGATGAGTTACAGCAAAGGAGGGGGGCTGTTACCTTGCGCAGAGATGAAGGGGACAACGCAGAAGGCAAGGTCACCGGCGTCCAGCTGAGGCTTCCGGACGACTCCGCTGTGGAAGGCAGACGGCCGCGGAGGCGACGCGGCGGCGGCGGGAAGCGCGGAGGAGGTGCTAGGCCGTGGCGCGGCGCTACCGGAGGCTGGCGGCAGGGCAGCGCAGACGCGGAGGCCGAGGCCAGGCACGCGCGTTGAGGCTGCGAGGACGGCGAGGATGCCCGTGGGCAACTGGGCATGGCGGAGGGGAAATTTCCTTCCTTTTTTTTTCGTGCCTTTCGTAGGAGAGAAGGCCGAAGGGCAGCGGGTTGCGGCGCCGTTGTTTCCAGAATTGTGGACACGCGGACGGTAGCGGATGTAAAGATGTCCAAGGGCCGGGCCGGCACGGCCCGATAGGGTTCGGGCCGTCACGGCACATCGTGCCTACCGGGTCATGCTGAGGGGGGCACCGTGCCTAACCTATGACCCAGGCACGGCCTGCTGGGCCGTTTATCGGGCCGGGCCAACCCGAGAAGCACGGCCAACCCAGGCCCACGATGAAGCGCGAGTAGTCAGAGAGAGAGAGAGGGGGAAGGGGAGGAAGCGCAAGCAGCTAGAGATGCAGTGGCCGCCGGCGACCTTGCCCTTGGGGCCCTTGACACCGGCGAGGAGACGAAGGAGGCGTCGGCGTCCGTGGCGCAGAGGTGGGAGGGAAGGGAGTTAGGAGCACGGTGCTCCGGATCTCCGCCCGAACGCGCTCGTCGGGTCTCTGCAGCCCGCTTAACCCCCCACCGTCGCGGCCGCCGGAGTGGAGGCGGGGAGGGGGCGTCCGCGTGGGGGCACAACATCGACGTCCATGCGTGAGGGCCGAGGGGAGGGAGGGGCGTCCCGCGCGGCACCGGCAGTGCGTCCGGGGCCCAGATCCAGGACCGTGCGCAAGGGATACGGAGGCGGAGGAGAGAAGCGACAGCCACCTGCAGGGGCTCGCTGGCGCCCGTGCGCCGTCGTCCCGCCCGCGCCGTTCGTCGGCCGGTGCGCCGCGCCATCGCGAGAGAGAGGGGAAGGTGAAAGCAGAGATGGAGGAGGGGACTAGCACGCCGCCACGTCGGAGAGAGAGGGAGAGGAAGGGACGACGGGGGCGGAGGCGGAGGCGGCGGGAGCGGGATCAGTGGGGGCAGGGGTCGCGGGAGGCTCGCGCCGGCGCGCCTCGTGAGAGAGCGAGAGAGGGAGCGGATGGGAGCTAGGGTCCGGGTGTGATGCTCTTATATGAGGGGGGAGGCGGGGACGGTGGGCCGCGGGGAGGGGAGGAGGAGTGAGGAGGGGGGAGGGGGGAGGCCGGGCCGCTGCCGGGCCGACCGACGCAGGCCGGGCGAACCGTGCCGTGCCTACCCACGAGCCTAAGCAGCGGCCCAGACATGGCCTGCTCCCTCGGGCCGGGCCAGCCCAGGCCCGCACGTCGTGCGCGTGCTCGTGTTGGGCTAAAAAAGCGGGCTTCGTACCTGTGTCATCGTGCCTCGGGCTGCATGGACATTTATAAGTGGATGGCACGACGCGGAGTGGGGCGATGATCGGACGGGCTGGGTGAGGTCACTGTTAATGTACAGTAAACTGAGTCTATGGCTTTCAATAGCTTTCAATATGAATCGGTATCTATTATTATCTGCATTCCTATAATCCTTGGAGAATTCAAATGGGCTCTTAGACTTGACATAGGTGTCCTGCGAGTCGCGTTGGTGGATGTATCTGAATCCCTTTTTTTTAGTATTTTTCTTTATCTAAAATATCCAATATTTATCCGTATCCACGAAGAACAAGGGATAATAAATATGTTTAAAAGGTTTCTATCCATAACGGTGACTAATTATTTAATTTAAATATTACTAATGATGCATTAAAACTTTTTAATAGTATATCTATAAATAACTTTTAATATTAATCTAGTATTATTAACGATACATACATATGAAATTAATTTTAGTATTTTTCTAATTTAGTTTAAACCTAGTACATTTGTTGTTGTAAATTGTTTTAATCCTTGAATTCATTTGTTTACTGCTGGAAGTTATTTTTACATAATTTATAATTTCATGATAAATATTATATAAATAATGATTGATTAATTGATATATTTAGTTATTAAATATTGGTTTGAAAACTATATTATTTTTATGAGTTATTCCTGTTTATGTTATATAGCCACATACTTTAATAGTAAGCTCTACTTGTGTAATAATTTTTTAATTAAAACACATTGATAATGCAAAATGGTTACTTGTTGCCTACCATTTTCATTTGAATTTCTTCACTGGACCTATCGTTTTATTAAATATTATCTATTGTTTCTATTATAATTTAGTTCACTTTGATATTGAAGATTATTAGAAGTGTATTGTGTACTTCGATTTTATTTCACTTTGTTTATGGTTGAACTTATTAGTAAAATTCTACTTCATGTATTCCGAATTTAACAGTATGCACTTAAGTTGAATTGAGTAAACATTCCAATAGAGATCTGAATCTGAGATATCCGTTTTGTATTCGCATTAAAAATATCAGTATCCATATCCGAAGTCAAATTTAAATATAGTAAATGGTGATATCAGAATCTGATTCCATGCGGATCCAATCTATTTCCATCCAGCCATCTGGCAGTTGCCCTTCAATCTTGAGAGGTCCATTCTAGGACTAGGCTTCCACTATGAATATGCAATTTGAGATTTTTTCTTCTCCTAAAATTTCTATTTAGGAGTGTTAAATTTCAATTGGATTGGAAGTGGAATCACGGTTAAATTTATGTCCAATTTTATACTAGAATTATTGACTTTGAACATTATTACGAAAGAAAAACACGCGCGCCTAAATCTCCCGTCGGGCGAGCGTTTGGCGCTAAACGGAAGCCCAACTTGAATCACACATCACTTCCATGCCAACAAAGACCTTTGAGTGCGATAGGCATTGGCACAATTCAAAGAAAGTGTAAAAAATTTCGAGCAACGTTTTAGGTTGTGGAGTGTCTACACCCCAGTAGAGTCCCATACTAAGAGCGCGTGTAAGATTATCCTAATTCGGTCAATTAAAATGAGTTTTGTGTGTGTGCAAACTTGTTTACCCATTGTTTGATATTGGATGTAGTTGTTGGAAGCACGACTCACTTGTTCAGGTGGAAAGAAGAAAAGATTTCCTTTGCTTCATTGCTAGCTCAAAGTGAGGAACTCACTCAAGTTCCAATCAATTAATCCAAAGAAGAAGATTAGCAATGCCAAGAAACAGAAGGCTAGCAATGGTACCGCATCCAATGAGCGAATGTATGGGAAGCCCACAAACTAATTCATCTGAACTATCTCAAGGACAAAGGCCCATGGGAAGGAAGTGTGCAAAGGAACAACTCAAGAATAAGGGGGGAGATGAAGGTTCATACAAGAATGACATTCAGGAAGGATTTGAGGTGGCAAGAGGCTAAAACAATCAAATGAGCGAATGTTGTTGACGAGCGCCGGTCAATGTGGGAAGAAGAGCAAAAAGATCATGTTCTACGATGTTAAGACACTAGACATCGACCATCACTCTCAATACATAGTTTTATTATTTTGTTTCATGTAGACATTAAAGTTTACTCCTATGGTAAGAGCTCATCTTAAGTTGATATAACTAAGAGTTTCATCCTTATGAAACTTATTTTTTTCTTTATCTTTTATTAAAATATTGCTATATCTTAAAAAATGCTTGTATAACAGACTATATTAAATTAAATATAAATGAAACTCTCGCCCACTACGAATCTTAGATTGACCTTAATGAAACACATGCACGTGAGCACGTCCGTAAAAAAAAAATCCAGCACCTTCCGTATTTTATTTCCATAATACGAACCTTGACAAAACACCGCTTTACGATCCATGTCACGTGTAACGCAGGTTACGAATATTTTTGGAGAGTGCTAAATCCAAAGGATTAGGACGTTCGAAATTGCATTTAAAGTGAAATGTGACTCCATGTATCCCGGCGATCAGCTTTATCTAGGGGTGTTTCGTTTCATCTCTTAAATTTTAGTCGCTGTCTCATCAGATATTTAATATAGGTATGAAGTATTAAATATAAACTATTTATGAAACTAAATGCACAGATTGAGACTATTTTATGAGATGAATTTTTAAGCCTAATTAGTTCATAATTTGATAAGGCAATGCTACAGTAAACATATACTAATAATAAATTAATTAGACTTAATAAATTTGTTCCACGGATGGATTTTATATATTTTTTAATATCGAACACTCCGTACAGCACGTGATATAACACAGACTTGAGTAAACTGCTTTTATTAGGCCGTCACCGTCACGCCGGTTCTTCTCCCCGCATGTTCGAGCCCATCCTCTTGTGCCACCCAATCCAACCCCTCGTCCGTAGATCTATAGCCGCTACGCGCAAGCGGGCGGACGATGCGGCGCCGCTGATGCGATCAAGCCTCCGTAGCCCGACGTTCGCTAGAAGACGGAAGCGCCGTAGTACTGGTACGCACGAAAGAACCCGCGGCCAGATCGTCCAGGCCCAAGTTTATCTATGATATGAAAGCGTGATTTTAAGGGGAATTGGTGGTTCTAGCGAGTTTGTCTCAGGGAGTTACTGTGGCTGGCGCTGGTGGTTGCTTTAATGTAGGATGCGTGCTGGGCACCAGTTGGTGCGCGCACGCAGCGCACACCAAGTGTTCGATTTTATGCCCGGAAAGAAGGGCACCAGTTGGTGCGCGCACGCAGCGCACACCAAGTTCTTTGTCTGTTCTGTTCACTAGTTGTGCTGGTAGAAGGGCATCATATTAGAGTTGCTTCTTACTTTATCTTTATTTTCATCTTTCATGCAGTTGGCCATTCTTTTTGTTCAGTGTTAGCCTGCTCTGATATTTTTCACTTTTGATTTCATGAAGGTTACCTTCCTCACTCTTGCATTTCCTTGGAATAGAGGTCTCGGCCAGGTGTCGATTTGGTTCAACCGAGAGAGCAACTGTGCAATACTATAACAACAACAATGCTGGATCTGGTTGCCATGGCAGCTAATGATTCTGCCCTGGCTGAGGATCTGCAGGTTGAAGAGGTTCTCCGGTTCTCAATTCAGTCAGAGGATGTCTGTGCAGTTTGCAAACAGGTCATCCGATCATTGGAAGCCTCATGGAAACCTGAAAATTGTGACCATGTCATCTGCATTGCCTGCTTCTGCCAATATGCACCTGAGACGGAGGCCACTGCACTGCCCAGGTGCGCCGTGGCGTCTTGTGATTCTTTGCGCAATACAGAGAGACATCAGGGCATCAGTGTGCCTCAGAGCACTTTGATCTCAATTGAAGACATGGACCAGAAAGGGAAGAAACCATTAGATAGTACACTTCAAGAGCTTGGTCAATGTTCTCGAGGTGCGAGCACAAAGATCAGCAGTGAGTTATACTGTGCCATCTGCATGGAAACAGTGCACATCGGAGAGTTCTTTCCCATTGATGGATGCACACACACATTCTGCACCAGTTGTGTGAGCCAGTACATTGCTGCAAAGGTTGAGGAGAATGTGTTGTCTATTGGCTGCCCTGACCCAGGATGCAAGGATGGTGTGTTGCACCCAGACGTGTGCCGCGATGTGATCCCGGCACAGCTGTTCCAGAGATGGGGTGCTGCGCTCTGTGACTCATCATTGGGGTCACTCAAATTCTACTGCCCCTTTAAGGAATGCTCTGCTCTGTTGGTTCATGATCCTGGCCATGGTGAGGCGCTGATAACAAATGTGGAGTGCCCACACTGCTGCCGGATGTTCTGTGCCCAGTGCAAGGTTCCATGGCACCATGGTGTCACTTGCACAGAGTTCCAACGACTGGGGAAGGATGAGCAGGGCAGGGAAGACCTACTGCTGAGGAAGGTCGCACAAAAGAGCAAGTGGCAGAGGTGCCCCAAGTGCAAGATATATGTGGAGAGGATCGAGGGCTGTGTTCATATCATCTGCAGGTACTGCTCACAAATTAAACATTCATTACATTGAGTACAAATGATGATCTTCTTTGTTCCAATTTACAGGTGTGGGCACTGCTTCTGCTACCTTTGTGCATCCCCAATGTCTAGGGACAACCATGCTTGCAAAACCTGCAAGCGAACCTGGTGAATTACCTGGAACTGCCAAGCTCTACCTGAAAGAAGGACATTCTTAATATCTACTAGTATGTGTGAACTGCCAAGCTCTACCTGTAGGAAAGAAGTTCTTAACTAGTAATATGTGTTTGGATGGTAAGTTGCCGTTACGACAGTCTCAGTTAGCACTAGCTTGTTGCACTAGTAGCAAATTGGTTAGCACTGGAGTCTATTATGCTAGTCTCGGTGGTGAGTTTGATGGTGTTGTTACCAAGACTGTCATTTCAGCTTTTGTAATACCCCAAGAATGCTCGGTAAATATGGATTTTTTTTAGTATGGATTAAGTTATCTAACGAAGGTTACCGACTTTTAATGAGAGACCGAAAATTTGACTTCTTGATCCTTTCCTCGGAAGGATGAATGGAGAATACCAATGCTTAGAATTTGTCAAATGCTTTGTATTTGACTATTGGATCGTGAAATAATAGCGATGGAAAGAATTTACAAAGGAAAGGAAAAGAAGCACTTCCACGCAGCTACAGTAACCACATGTAGCCAGGGTCCAGTATGTTGTTCTGCGACCACGCGTTCGGTCTTCCTTGCGAGTCCAACTTTTCTCGAGTCTCCGCCCGTAACAAGGGTCCGGTCGAGGGTTGGCTCATCTTTATGATCGTCTTCCTTCAAGCGTTTTTTTCTGATAAAAATAGAGGGGCTGAGCGGTGCTATGATTTTCTTCTATAGACGAATCATGGTGCTCGGTGAGCTGTTAACGGGCTAGTCCGAGTGGGGCCTTGGCATCCCGTTTGCGGGGGTCTGGCTCGGGTCAACTGGTGACCGACTCTAGATTTTTAGCAGTCAATCCATATAGTTCTCGGGTCCGTTCCACCGGTCCCGAGGGCTCTCTGCCTTTCTTCGAGAAAAAACCATAGATCGTATCCGGTCGAGACTCGAACGTGGGCCGGGATGCCTGTGGCGCTCATGCGCCCGGGTATTGGCCGCAAGCGGGCCCATCTCTTTGGACCCCTCACTCTAAAGATGCACGGAGCGGTTGTCGAACCCGTCGGTGGGCCAACCTTCAAACTCTTGGGCCTAGACGGGGCACAGGAGCATTTTCAGCTTCGTATCCCTCTTACCTATGACGGGTTGTGGCCCGTTCGGGGAGATAAAACGTCCGACGCGTTTTCCAAGGGGGGTGGCAATAGGTTGTGTGCGCACGCCCCATGACGAGACATGGTGATAGGTCATGGCAGGTGCGGAGATCTAGGCGGGCGGTTGGTTTCCTCGCACCCATCGCCCCTATAAACCAAAGGGTTAGCCCTCCGTGTTTCACACGCACACCTGCATCCTTACCTCTGCAGCCACGCCACCGCCGCCAATGCTTAGGTTTTCTGCCTCCACATCTCCGCCGCCATTGAGCTCGCATCCATCTGCCCCCACCTCCAATGGATCCATGGTGTCGTTCTGACATCACCTTCCAGCACATGGAGGGCCTCGTCCGTCGCGGTCTTCTCCGCACGCGGACCTCGGCCGAGGAGTGGTTGTTGCCCGGGAACGAGGATTCACCGTCGCCGCCCGACGACTACGTGGTGTCGTTCGCCCACTTCCACGAGTGTGGGCTCATGACCCCCGCCCACAAATTCCTCCGGGGGCTGTTGCACTTCTACAAGATTGAGCTGCAGCATCTCAGTCCCAACGAGATCCAGCACATGGCGGTGTTCGTCGCGCTGTGCGAAGGATTACTGTGGATCAGCCCCTACTTTGACTTGTGGAGGTATTTCTTCGCCATCACCCTCCAGAAGAAGAGGGAGAAGGGCGGCAGGCAGGAGCTGCACATGCCGATGGGGTGCACCGACATCCAACTTCAGAACAATCAGTTCGGTGAGTACCCATCCATGCGGCTCTCGACGTCCAACAAGGGGTGACACTCGCAGTGGTTCTACCTCAAGAATGCTACTGCCGCCCCTCTGCCGGAGTTCACCGGGCGCCTGATCGAAGAGGGCCTGGAGCAGTGGAGGAAGTGGGGCATCCCGGAGAAGGACAAGAAGAAGATCCGAGACCACATCACCCCCATCCACATCCTGAAGAAGAACGACCTAAAAGGGTCGGGCGTCATCGGGGCTTACCACGCGAGGAGGGTGGCGCCGTTGATGACGCACGCGCTCTCGCTATACGTGATGGTGCCCGAGGCATCGTTCGATGGAACGACGCTCGCTGAGGGAACGCTCCCTAACTCCGAGATAGCGCAACACATCAAGGAGGTGATGGAGCCTTTGCGGGATGATGCGGGTGCCACCCTTGACTTTGTCTACCTGGTTCCGGGGCATCCTCCGATGTGGCCAGAGCTAGGCTACGTTGTCTTCGTAAGTTTCCCTTTCTCTTGCCTTCTCTTTAATTGATTTCCCGACCCCGTGAGACTAACTTTGAGAGGGGCGGGACCAGCCAAGGGACCTCATCCTCACGGATCACCCGGCATCGCTGCCGAGGGATTCGGCTGCGAGGGCGGCGAATCACGCCGAGGGTGAGCGATTGAGGAAGGCGAAGGAGGATAATAAGACAAAGAAGCAGCGGAAGCTGCGGGCATGGGAACGAGGGGAGGACACTGACAATGATGATGATGATGATGATGGTGACAACGATGAGGTGATGGAGGGAGAAGAAACGGTAGCTGACGATATTGAGTGGGACAACCTGGAGAACGAGGATGCGTTGACAGGCATGGGTTTGTCCTTACAGGCGTCGAGACCCTTCCTGTTCCATCGAGGGGAGGGCACATCTAGGGAGCCGGTGGAGGCGAGCCATTTTGACGACACCCCCTAGGAATCGACGGAGGTGGGATGTATCATCGGCCTACCCTAGGAGCCAATAGAGGCGGGCGGCTCTGCCGTCGTGCTCGAGGTGCCAGCGGAGGCGGGCGGCTCCACCATCATGCCCCAAGAGCCAAGGGGAGAGGGGCGTTCTGCCAATGTGCCCCAGGTGCTACCAGGGGCGAGCCCCTCTGCCTAGGAGCAGGGGCCAAGCACGAGGCGAAGCAAGGGTCGGGGGGTTCGTCCCCCAAATGTATCTGCCGCCCGACAGTGCTGAGGTGAGTTATCAATTCCTTTGTTTTTCCTGTTTTAGTTGGATTTTATCGTGACTTATGTTTTTTGTCCCTTGCAGCGTTGGCAGGCAGCGGAATCCTTTGGCGCTGACGCCGAAGAAGAGCATCGCCCTCCAATCGGGGTGGCGACCGTCCGCTGGTGTCGCACCCATTTTGGGCAGGAGCGGCGCCAGTGTGACCGCATCACCAGCCGATTAGGCGCCCGTGCCCTCGGCAGGATGGATGGATGCGGGCGTTCAAGGGGCGCCTTCGGAGGTCGTGGAGCAGCCGGTGACGGCCGTGATATCGATGCCAACGGCGGGGCGGATGGGGTTGCCAACCGCGCTCATGGCGCTGACCGTGGCAGGCGCGACGTAGCCAGTCGTGACCCCACCGATGTAGGTGGAGGTGGCAGTGGCCGTGACAAATGGGTCACAACTAGGCACAACCGTAGCGTCGCCTGAGGTGGGCTGGACGGAGGAGGACACGGCCAAGGGGTCCCCGGGAGTCATGGTGCTGGGAGAGAGGTTCGCGTCCACACCGCTGACACCTTCCATCGCTGTAGGGGGAATCCCAGCGGGGATGTCACGGCAAGAGGGGTTGGTGGCACTTAGGGCCAGCGGGGAGTTGTCCCAAACCCTAACGTCGGTGGGCAGCGGCTCGCCCGTGCTGGGCGAGCCCCTGCTCTAGTGGATGGATCCATAGGATCCGACGTCGATGCTTTTTACCCTTGATGATGCTATAGAGATCATGGAGTGGGAGAGCCTCGACGTAGGGATCACGTCCGTGCTCGAGGCCCTAGACCACGCCATGGGCGCATTGCATGACTGTTGTTCCCTCCGGTCAGGTATTGCTTGGTCCTGCTTCTTGCCCTTTTCTTCCTCTATATACTTTTTGTATCCTGACCATTGTCTCCCTGCAGTCTCTTATATATCGCAACCGGGGGAAATCTTGGTTCCTTCATCAACAGAAGGAAGCGTTAGGACCGCCTCATCGAGGAGGCACGGCTACGCGGGGAGGTGATAGCTCCGCTCATTGCCGCCCAACAGAGGGTGGTCGAGCTGACTCCCCTCGCCAAGGAGGCGGCTAATCTTTGGTCATGGGTGGCTGAGGCCCGTCGGGATGCTGACAAGGCTGAGAAGGCGATCGAGGCCATGTCGGCGAGGTCATGAGAGGATGACGAAGAAGTCGCCAGGGTTAGGAAGGAGCGGGATGAGTTGCTCTAGAAGGATTCCAAAACCCGCCAATGGATCCTTGACCTTCTGGGCGAGGTTGAGAAAGAAAGGGATCTAAAGCTGGGGGCCGAAGCGAAGCTCATGGCCCTAGAGAAAAGGGTGAGCCTGGATGCCACGGTAGTCGCTCGGCTGCGCAAGGAGCGGGATGAGTTGATCCAAACTGTGGAGAGGCTCTGCTCGAAACACGGTGCGGCTCACAAGGAGCACGACCAGGCTTTCCGAGAGCGTGACCAGGCCTGCCAAGAGCACAATGACACGTGGTAGAAGGTCAGCTCTGATGAGGACATGACACCCATGCATATGACCATGTTTGGCACATGGTATGGAGGGGTAGGAGGCCAGCAAGGGTGTCCAAGTCAAGAAGGAGGTCCGAGGCTAATTCAGTTCGAGTCCCCGAGGTGGAGGCCTAAAGCAACTCAAGTTCGAGTCTGCCTCGGCTTCCAGGACCAGTCTGCCTTAAACTGGTCACCCAGGACGTATCCGGACTCTGTTTTCGACGATCCACATATGGTTGGAAAGCTAATTTGATAAGGAAGCCAATACAAGTGGTTTCACGTCAAAAGACCTTCAGAATCAATGGGAATCATCAAAACAAGTCAGCGTCCAGAATCTGTCAGGGTGCTGCGACACCGTCTTTTGGTCCGTTGGACCGTGTATCATGTTTGGGCCCATTAGGGGGCGAGTCCAGGGGAGTGACGCCCAAGACTCTATAAATACTAGTCGTCGCTCTCCTTAGAGTTTGGGTTTTGTTTAGTTATTGATTTCCTCGTGAAACAGACGTCGTTTTGCTACAACTGTCACCGCCAAGGCCGCTTGCTGTGAATCAGGGTCCCAGTTCTTGATCTTGTTCGCCTGTGATGATTAGTCATTTCGAATAAAGACTTGAATTCTTTCTTATTATCATAAGCCTCATATTTATTTGCAATTTTAGATTACATTTATCTCGTTCTTGCTTGTGTTCTCGATTCGCTTACAGGAAAGCCTTCTCGGCGAGGTCAATCGCGTTCGCGTGGTTGATAACCAACGGAGCAGTGGTGTAACGGTTGCGGGGGTCCGAATCAGTCTTGGTTCGAAGCCTAGATCGTGAACGTCGAGTCTCCACCAATCTACGCTATCATACCTTTCGAAAGATTGGGCCTAGTCTACATCTAGTGGTATCAGAGACCTTGTTGCCCGTTAGGTATAACTTTGTTTTTCTCTTTAGATTGTTACTATTTTTTGCATTACCTATAGTCCACAAAAAGCCAAAAAACAATATACATTGTCACATATTCCCTGTCCTATAGCCTAATTGTGCCATGCAAGTTCGTCTCTGTTTTGCGTTGTTGAGTTTGTGCCCTAGGTCAAGTTTTTGTTGCTAGTTTTAGATCGTTTTTAGTGCAGTTTGTGTTTTCCCCTTTATTTTCATCATAATCCATGAACATCTCCAAGTCTTATTGAGTTTTCTTTGTATCCATCAAACCCTAGTCCACGCCATCTAATTTCCTACACTTGTCTTCACTGTTTCCATTAAATCATTGCTGCCGTGACCAATTTTGCGCGCATTGTTACCGTTTTATCCTCTAATTCGGAGTGCGTTCGTAAAATTGGTCCTAGTTTTCGCATACGAACTCGGATTTCGACATTCCATATATCAAAATCGATTAGAAATTTTTTTGGATCCGTCCATCCCCAATCTTACTAGGGTCATGAGATTTTTATTTTGATCAAAAAGTGGTCACAAGATCCTCTTTTCGTGGTCACAAGGTTTTTGTCGATTTTGAGCACGTCTTCTGGAAATTCTACAGGCCACGTCTTTCACTTGTTTAAGCTCATATTTTCTATGGTTACTTCTTTTGTGCTCCTAAGTAAAAGAAAAATATAAAAAAAATAAAATAAAAAAGTCAAAATTTCCCAAAAAACAACGACAGCCCAAAAAATAGAAAAAAAGAGAGGGGCAAAAGAGGAACAATATCTAGAGGAGCACATAGAGAGCGTTATTTGAGCTGTGTTTGCGTGTGCTGATTTCTATCTTGTTCCTAATCATATTCTTGCTGTTCACATCACTTGATACATTTGGTACTTGGAACGTGAGTTGGCCCGCAACTAAGACAAGTATTTGGGATACTTATTCAGCTTTGCTATTCAGTTGCGAATTTTGCTATTCCTTGCTACTATATTGTGTCTATCCATGCTTCACTTTTTTCTAACCAAGTACAGGTTCGCCTTGCAACTGTTACACTCAAGCTACAACGGTATCACAGTCACCGACCGATTGCACCGCCTGTTGCTTTGGTAAGAATACTTGTAAGACCATGGTAAGACACTTAAAAGTTGAGTGTCTTGTTTTTCCTTGTCCACAACCTAAGTAGTTGGTAGGGATAATACTTTTGTATTGTCTTTTGCTGTCTTCTAACAATGATAGGTTGTTTGTATCCACCAATCGACGCTATCATACCTATCGAAAGATTGGGCCTAGTCTACATCAAGCTCCCTCTAGGCTGAGCTTGAAAGGGAGACAACCCGGAAGTTGGAGGCCAAGAGTGTTTCTATCGGGCTAGATGTGGATCTCGCCGAGGTGAGGAGAAATGTTCAAGCAGAGAGTTATGAGCTCGGTATCCTAAGCACCGCCCTTGGAGTGATCTGTGATGACCTTGAGTTGGTGCGGTCGAAGGGGACCAGCTCGTTCGCGGCTCATGCCATCGAGATAACACCTCAGGTGCGCCACCTCGAGAGGAATGTCCTTCACACCAGGGTCAATCAGTCCTTTATGATTGCTCATTCTCATTATGGGGATAGCATCGATCTGGAGGCAATGAGCCACGGCTATGTGCCCAGGTTATGAAGTCCACGAGTTGGAGGAGATGGAAATGGCGGTGGCTCCCCTTTCACAGGCCCTGGCGGATAGGATAGAATGCATAGTTCTCCCCTAGAGGGGCTAGTTAGTTAAATAGGTTGGGTAGCCATTTTTGTAATAAGCGGACAAGTTCTAACCCTTGTGTTTCGTTTGAACAAGTTTGTTCTTTTGTTTCGTTTAAATAAGTCTGTTCTTTCTCCCTTTTTATGTGTAAAAAGGGGTTAATGCATTCTGACCCTTCCTGTTGCTAGGACTGTAAAGCTTGAGGTGTGGGCAGGAAACTCTGGTCACACTGGTAAGCAAGAGTGCCGTAGCCGCTGGGACGTAGGTTTCTGGCTGTCCGACTAATTTTTCTCGGCGTTCATTTCCACAAACCTTGCCTCTAGGTTTTTAACGTGAGAAAGGGTCAAGCATGGTGACTGCTTCAGAAAGGGTATATGTATACCCTTATTTGCCCTCGAGGGAGACCCAACCCCTTGCCATTGCCGGGGTCAGATTTCACTAAAGATCGAGGAGACGATAGCAAAACTAGTAGGGGAAAGTGTTTTTTGTTTTAGAAATGTCATTCTTAGCTTTCATACACACCCTTTCCCTAGGATCGGAGCCATCATTCTGTGACCGCACATTCAGTCTCCTTGCGAGTCCAACTTTCCTTGAGCCCCCGTGTGTAGTGGGGGTCCTATCAAGGGTCAGCTCATCTTTGTGATCGTCACCCCGTCCATGGTTTTTGTAACCAGAGGGGTTGAGCTAATGTCACTTGCCTTGATGGCTTGAGTGATGCGCTCGGTGAGCTCGCTAATGGGCATGTCTGAGTGGAATCTAGGTCCATCGTTCATAACTAGGTAGGCATAGCCCTCATGTGGCATTCCATTGCTCCTTAACCTGCCTCCCGATAGATGCTCGAGTCGTTCTATAGACCGACTCAGGTGGCCCGCTGGCCTCCCCTCGATAGAGATTTTGTGGGTATGGCTTGAGGTTAGAATCGAATGAGAAGGTCAAGATGACCCTATCCGCTTCTGAGTGGGTTGGGCAAGAGCCGCTAGGGCTCATCTGTGTTTTCTGCCTTGGCTCTATTCGACGTGAGGTGGACTTGAGCCCTTCGTAGGCCAGCCTTCGAACCTCGGTCGGTCGGATTCCTAAGTCAGGGTCGGGTGGCTCAAGCCCCTAAGCCTTGTTGGGCTCGGTAGGGGTTGGCCGAGTCTTATGCGTCACCCCATCTATGGTTTCCACAACCGGAGGGGTTGAGCTAACGACACTTGCCTCAATTGCTCGAGTGTCGCGCTCGGTGAGCTCGCTAACAGGCATATCCAAGTGGAATCTAGGTCCGTCATTTGTGATGGAGTAGGAATAGCCCTCATGTGGTATTCCACTGCTCCTTAACCCACCTCGGTAGATGCTCGAGTCATTCCAGAGATCGACTCAGGTGGCCCGCTAGTCTCCCCTCGATGGAGATTCTGTGGACTTGGCTCGAGGTTAGGATCGAACGAGAAGGTCGAGATGACCCTATTCACTTCTGAGCGGGTCAGGCAAAGGCCACTGGGGCTCATCTGCATTTTCTCCCCTAGCTCTGTTTGACACGAGGCGGCCTCGAGCCCTTCATGGGCTAGCCTTCAAACCTCGGTCGGTCGCCACTCATATTGAATGAGACGACCACTGCTTCATGATTCGATGCGAAGCGTTGTGATGAAATAATTGCATATGCGATGCTTGGATGTATGGGAATGGATGAATGAATGCGCATGCACTAGAAAAGTAAACTGGGGTTTGGTAAAGTTACCTCGATGGCTCGAGTGACGGGTTCATGGAGCTCTTACCGGATATGTTTGAGTGGAAATCTGGGTTCGTCGTTCGTGATGGAGTTAGCATAACCAGCATGGGGCATCCTGCTGCTCCTTACTCGTCTCTCGGTAGTGGCCTAAGCTGTCCGATTGACTTGGGTGATCTGCTGGCCTCTCCTCAATGGAGATTTTGCCGGTGGCCCCCCTCCAAACCCTTCCTAGGAAGGCAAAGGCTAAAGCTCAGGGTGCGAGCAACAAACTCTGATCACGCTGGTGAGCAAAAATGTTGTAGCCGCTGGGGCTTAGGTTTTTTATAGTCTGACCAGTTTTACTCAGCATTTGTTTCCACAAACCCTGCCTTTATGTTTTTTAATGTGATAAAGGGTCAGACATAGAGAATGTCTACCGAATAGACATACTCTGACCAGACCCTGAGTGAGGCCCGACCCCTTATCATTGCTAGGGTCGGGTGTCACTTAAAGATCGAAGGGGTCGATAGCGAAACTAATAAGAGAAAACACACATAAATTAAGGGTGACCTATCTCTTGGTAGTGGCCCGAGCCATCCGATCGACTTAGCTGACCTGCTAGCATAGGGCTTACCTTGATGGCTTGAGTGATGGGTTCAGGGAGCTCTTATCGTATATGTTCGAGTGGAATCCAGGTCTGCCATTTGTGATGGAGTCGGCATAACCCGCATGGGGCATTCTACTACTCCTTACCCATCTCTCGGCAGCGGCCCAAGCCATCTAATCGACTTAAGTGACCCGCTGGCATAGGACTTTCCTATAGAGATAGAGGATGAGATCATTCCCCCCAAGAAATTAGTTAGGCAGATAAGCCAGACGACGAACTTGTAATGAGTGAACAAGCTCTTAGATTTCATTATGGCCAAACAGATTTTTAGCCCTTCTCCTCTTTTGGTATAAAAAGGTTAGTGAGTTCTGACCCATTCCGTCGTTAAGGCTGTAAAGCTTGAGGTGCCGGTAAACAAACTCTGATCATGCTGGTGAGCAAAAACACTGTAGCCGCTGGGGTGTAGGTTTCTTGTAGTCCGACCAGTTTTACTCAATGTTCGTTTCTGCAACCCTTGCTTTGAGATCTTAACGTGAGAGAGGGTCGGGCATAGAGACCGTTTGCCAGGTGGATATACTCTTAAATGCGTTCTGACTCTTTTCGTAGTTAAGGCTTAAGAAGCTCGGGGTGCGGAAAAAAACTCTAATCACGCTGGTAAGCAAAAACGCTGTAGCCACTGGGGCGTAGGTTTCTTGTAGTCTGACTAGTTTTACTCAGCGTTTGTTGCCATGGCCTTCGCTTCTAGGTCTTAATGTGAGAAAGAGTCGGACATAGAGAATGTCTACCGAATAAATATGCTCTTATCAGCTCCCGAGTGAGGCCCAACCTGTAACACCCTTGGTGTTAAGCATGCATTTAACCTTGACATTGCATGAGCATAAGCATCCTTGAGTATGAGCATCTCAATTACTATCCCTTTGTTGGCTTATATTGCATGTGTTATTACCGAATTGCCTTACTTATGTTAGGGTTTACATGTAACCAATGTATGAAATGTGTGTGGAACCTTAGGAGTACCTTAAACATGTTTAGAATAGCATAAGGAACAACTTTGGTATTCATGACTAAGGCTAGTTTGGTCTCTAAGTCCTAGTTAGAGTGTAAGTCATCATTTAAAGTAGTATGTTTGACCTAGTTTGAACTATGTCATAGAGTCTTTGCATGGCAAAGCACCCATACACAAAGTTGTAGTATTTGAGTAGAGCAACAACTATTATTTTTGGGTCATGCGCTAATTCAGTGCATAGCTTGGTCATTTTGAGCTCACAAAAATCAGTAAAACACAAGTTTCAACACTTAGAAATTTTCTAAGTCATATTAGGTTTTTAGTTTGATTTTCCTAACTTTGTGATGATTTTACTCCTTATTCGTTGAGAATTAGACCATGATCTTTTAAGAGAAATTGGAGATGGTATATAGGGCTACAACTTTGGTTAAGGAAGATTTCGCTAATGTGTCAGTGGATTAGGAGTTTGAACACCGTCCAATCGCGTTGTCAGGCGGGTTCACGGGCTCTGATGGCCTATTCGGCCTAGCCAACAGTGCCCGACCAGCGTAGGGTTTGGCCGCCATGTGGAGGCCGTTCGACAGTCGATGGCCTGGCCAGTCAGGCCACGGTTGGCCACGACGCGCCTTCACCCGCCCAACACTCGCCCGTGACTTCATGTGCTCTCATTTCACCTCCTGCCTCCTTCGCTTGCGCCTCTACCTATAGCAGCGAGAGCTCACCGCCAGTCACCATTGCTAGCCACACAGCTCGCACCTGTGTCACTCCTTCGCTGTAGGCATTGCTCCATTGTGCTTCCACCACCTTACCGCACCACCTTGCTTGCTAGCCACGCACGATAAGGCCTCCGTGCAACGCATGGCCTCACCATCATTTCGCTGCTGTGCCATGTCGCCATGGCTAGGGCCATCTTTGACCACCGTTGGTCATGCTAGTGTGTGCGCTAGGATCACCAGTAGTATGTAGAAGCTTGGCTGAACCCTAGATCGAGCTGGCTCGGCCAGCTCCGATGCCTCATCGTCAACCGCATTCGCCGTGCCAGCCATGAGCACCGTCGTCATGCTTAGCTCTGACAATCGGTCCATCTAGCTAGCTTGATGTGTTCGGGATGTCATGGGGATCATGTGGTCCTGGTGTCATCGCTAGAGAGCTCGTCGTCGGTGAACTCCGGCTGGTCCACGCCGCTAGATAGATTCCCTATTTTGGTTAGGATAGATTGTGAATTAGTTTTTGGTGATTAAATAAGAATTGTAGGCAATTTTATAAGATTTCCAGAAAGTCCAATATAACAACATTTGGATAAGTATAACTTCAGTTATGATGTAAACTTGTACCTGCCATGTGTAGCTTAGACATTGCCTTGTGTGAAATTTGCAAGTAGATAGAGAAGAGATATGCACCTACTCAGTTAGTATAGAGTTATCATTGCTATCATGGTGTAACTTAACATCATTATCGCAGCATGTACCTTTCCATATCACATCATCCATGATCCCTCTTATGCATTCATGAGACTCACTTATGCATATGCACGCAATAGGTGCAACCGAGGAGATCACGTTGGTGGAACTCGACGTCAATCCATAGAAGGAGAACCTAGAGGTGAAGCACCAGGAGGTTCCCAGAGAAGGAGAGCCTGAGGTTGATCATCTCCCGGAGTGCCCTGATCATCAGCCATCAATGTTCGTGAAAGGCAAGCCCCGGAGCATTATAAGTCTCCCAACTTTATTAATGTCACCTAAAGTTATTCGTATTGATGCATTACATGACAGGAGTTGTTTGGAAACAGTTGTTGCATATTACCCTTCCTTGACTAGAAATATCTACCATGAATCCTATTAAGTCTAGGAGCGCTTATTATGCTTAGCTATGCTTAGACCAGTAGAAGTGTGATTTCCTGTCACCTGCGAGCTATAGGTGATAAGTTGATCATGATTGGCTATATTGTCCTATCATGGAACATAACCGGGTATTGTTGAATAAATGGAGACCAGGCGTAGTCTTATGTTGTGGTATCATAGTGATTCCATCTGTGTCGTTTAAGGACCGGCCATTGGAGGTTTATCTTGTCATATTGAACGCACAGCCTCTCACATAGTTGGCCGAATAAGTCATTCCGATCATGAAGCCGAGTAGCTCAACTCAGGCTAGGGACATGAGTAGTTAAAGTGCGCACTCTAGAGGTAGTAAGGATGTGCAGAGAGCCAATGGTGTAAGCCCAAGGGTGGGTTAGAGTCCTGAGCCCCCTTGGCAGATTGGTTGTATCTTTGAGGGTGCGGTGCTGGTCCTACCTATGATTGTACTTGAGTTGTCCCAAAGGTGACCTAATGTGACCCCGATGGGGGAAGTATGGGTGTGTGTTAGGAATAATTCCCTAGCTGGGTAGGAATCGATTCAAATCGCCGTCTCTCCCGGATAGTGAGAACTTGACAGGAGTACACTTCATCATAGTAATTGATGGAAGTGTGGTTATGAGATTATGCAAGAACTCAACTGGATATGGTTATTATTGTGATGACTTAATGATACCAACATGTTTGGCATAGGATAGTTGCTAATCTAGTATGAGATAGGATTAATAACTGGTGATTCACAATTAAAGATATGTTGGATAACTTATGCTTTTTCTACAAATAATGTCTACCAGCTCTACTTAAGAAGCCTTGCATACTCCTTGGTGTCTTAGTATATTAGTTGGACGGGTAAGTCTAGCTAAGTACCTTCTCGTACTCAGGGTTTTATTCCCATTGTTGTAGATAATGTTATGTATCAGATGTACTAGCTCGGCGTCCATAGAAAGTCCAGACCAGCTAGCCGGAAGTGGCATGGCGCTGCCAATAAGTATAGAGCAGACTACCCAGCAGCCGACCACCGATGAAGCCATAGTAGAAGATCCGTCGGGGCCTCAACAAGCGAGCAGATAGATAATAGTCCCCAAGCAGGTGGTCGAGGGACCAGCCGAGCCGGGCATGAGTTCTCTGAGCGCTAAACCTGCTGAGGGCAACACCTCAGCGTCGAGGGTAACAGAGCAGACCAAGGAGCAGCGGCCGGAGGTGAGAGCACAGACCACATTTACCGACTCTGCAGCTCATGGGAAGGCTGTGGTGATCACAGATGCTGCTGACACCGGGCCAGCACCAGAACCCAAAGAAGAGCCCGAAGAGGACGAGGTGGAGGAGGTCCTGGGCCATCTGCAAGACAAGCGACAACATGTTTATGTGTCGCGTTGGTGGAAAGACCAATGGGTTATCCATGGGGAAATCCCGGAGGTCGAAGAAACCAAGAAAGTTGAATGGGCGGTGAAGCGGCTTGTTATGGAAGTGTAGGTAAGCTTTGCTTCACCCCCAGGTCTTGCGGTCTAGTCGTAGTTGTCTTACTTAGCTATCTGCACACAGGACTTAATGAAGACCGCAAGGTACCACAAGAAATGCTTCGACCAGATCGAGGGGATTGTTGCAAACAACAAGGAGCTAACGACGGAGGTGGACCGCTTGTGCCAGCGACTTGAAGCCACCGATCATGAAAAGACGGTGCAAGATTCCCAGAACTAGAACCTGGTCATCCAGCTCAGTAAGAAAGAGCGGGAAAGAACAAGTAAGTAGCCATTTTATCATACCGACTACTGATAAGTGCTGTTGCGTTGTTGGTAGTAACAGCTGTAGTGCAAGCTTAGAAGCTGAAGTGTTCCGTCTCCGAGAGGAGAACAGCCGTGTGGTCGGGGAGTGTGATCGCCTAAACGAGGATAACAGAAAATTGGCGCAAGACCAGTCGCAGCTCTGAGACCACATGACCAAGATGATAGAGAAGCTGAAAGGTAAGTTGTCCAACCGCCTTTACTCATTTTTGTTGCCTACCGTAGTTTGGCGTGGTCTAACGTCTTAACGGCATGTGCGGTTTGTAGTTATAAAAATCAATGCAAAGAAGCATCTGGAGGACATGATGAAAGACTGAGATGGCTGGAAGGCGCAATGCCAAGAGATCACCAAGGACCATGACACCTAGAAAAGCCGGTGCCAGGAGGTGGCAAAGGGCATTTTGCTGGTCCTTAACCACATCGATCCAGCGCTAGTAGAAAATGTGCCAAGGACGCCGCAGCTAGGATTGATCGAGAGATGCCAAAGGGCATGGGGATGGTTCCAGGGGTTTGTGAAGGAGGCGGGAGAGTATGCAAGTGCACATGTGCTAAGCATGGTACGTGCTCACTACCCCCTAATCGATCTCAAGCGCCTGGAGGCTGGATACCCGAAGGAGGTAGATACAAACAAGGTCGAGGAGCTATGGATGACCCAGCTGGACTTGTCGGCGAAAATAATTGGTGATATTAACCTGTGTGGAGGTGCGACACCACCCATACAAGGAACGCCATCAACAAGTCAGCTGGGAGCGCTGTCATCTTCAAGCCAACCAGCGAAGCCTACGGTCTCGACCAGCCAGGCATCGGTGGGGCCATCTTCTTCAGCTCGATCAATGCCAGAGTCCCTGAGACCCGAGCACGATGTCAGGCCCAGCGAGCAGCAGGCGCCGTGTGCCCCAACCAGCCAATAGTGTAGGCTATAGCTGTAGAAGAAGATGTAGTTGGGTTATTGTAAACTTGGACCTTTTTAGGCAAGCTTGTAATAACGTAACTGTATATCAACATAAGCTTGTTTGTTTTGTAGAAAACATGTTTAAGCTCGGATATCGTGTTGATGTAACTAAGTTAGAACGTGTTGGCGTTCTATTTAGTTGTACTAGTTTAGTCGACATGTCATCCTGAAAGGTTTGTATGGCCCTAGTTTGTCTTGCGGTCAAAGTGTGAGGTGCATAGCTTGTGCACACGTAGAAACACATAAGTCAAACCAGAGAGCACCTGCCGATCACCCGTAGCGTAGAGAGCGGATCCCATGCACGCGTTGGGAGGAACCGAAGACAGGGCCTGCTCTGAGAACCCAAGAAGGAATGGTGGTCGGTTTTAACTGGTAGAGTTAGAATAACAATAGATTTCGAAGTGACACATTAGAGTGGTTGGAGAAATCATAATAGCTTTATTGAAATAAATCAAAAGTACAAGAGGGGTACATATCTTAGTAGCTAAGCATAGAAACGCCTAAGCTTGTCGATGTGCTAGGAATTGGGTACGTCTGTGTCGTCTAGGCGAGCTAACCTATAAGATGTAGGGCGTGTAACCTCCTTGATCATGAAGGGTCCTTCCCATGGGGTTGCGAGTTTGTGGACACTAGCCTGATTCATCTTCCACTTCAGGACCAGGTCCCTGACCATGAAGAACTGCTCCTTGACATTCTTGTTGTAGTACCTGCGCAAAACAGCAAGGTATTTGGCTATACGTACACAAGAATCAAGCCGCTTCTCTTCTGTACTATTCACTTCTAGCTCCCACACTTCGTTGGCCTTGTCTTCGTCGAAGTTCTCTACCCATGCTGATTTGAAGGCTATATCTGCTGGGAGCACTACCTTAGCGCCATAAACTATAAAGTATGGTGATACTCCGGTATTGCGACTGGGCTGGGTTCTAAGACCCCAGACCACGGCTAGTAACTCTTTGAGCCATCTTCTAGGAGCTTTGTCATTCTCTTTGTACATCCTCTTCTTAAGTGCATCCAGGATCATACCATTTGCTCGCTCGACCTATCCATTAGCTCTAGGGTGTGCCACTGAGACGTATTTTACTACTATGCTCCTTTCATCGCAGAAGTCCCAAAAAGCATTCCCGGTGAACTGAGTACCCAGATCAGTGATGATGTTGTTGGGTATGCCGAAGTGGTGGATGACCTGGTCGAGGAACGCGATAGCCTTTTCTAAAGATGCCTTGACCAGGGGCATGTACTCTATCCACTTAGAGAATTTGTCAATCAGCACAAAGACGCATGTAAATTTTCCAGGGGCCAGTTAGAAAGGCCCGATCATATCTAGTCCCCAGCATGCGAAGGCCTAAGAGGCTGGTATAGTCTGAATCTTGTGTGCTGGTACATGGATTCTCTTGGCAAAAAACTAACAACCTTCACAATGGCAGACTAGCTTCTCTGCATCGGCTACGGCTGATGGCCAATAGAACCCTGCTCAGAAAGCCTTGCCCACCAGCGTTCTCGAGGCCACGTGGTTGCCGTAGGAGCCAGAGTGGATTTTGTCTAGGAGATGTTCACCATCCTCTTGGGTTATGCACTTCATCAAGATTTCCTCCTTCGCATTCTTGCGCCACAATTTGCCATCGACGAGCAGATACTGCTTACTACGACGCATCAGGCGTTCGTTTTCTATCCGATCGGTGTAACCTCTACCATCTGTCAGGTACTTGATGAAAGGTACTCTCCAGTCGAGCTTCTTAGTGGTTGGAGGTGGTTTGGTGGTGTTTGACGCTAGAACCGTAGCCACCAATGGCTGGTCTAGAGGCTTGTCGACCGCGGGATCTTCTTCTTTGATGGAGGGCATGAGCAGGTCTTGAACAAATACGCCATGTGGGACTTTATCTTGGGATGATCCTAACTTTGACAATGCATCTGCTACTTGATTTTTGTCCCAGACCACATGTGTGTACTCAATGCCATAAAACTTGCCTTCCAGCTTTCTGATCGCTTTGCAGTATGTGTCCATCTTTTTGCTGGTCGTATCCCAGCCCTTATTGAGTTGGTTGATGACCAGAGCCGAGTCTTCGTAGACATAGAGATGCTTGACACTGAGCTTGACCGCAATGCGTAGACCATGTAGGCATGCTTCGTACTCGGCGGCGTTATTAGACGCCGGGAAATAAATCCTAAGGACGTATCGGAGCTACTCCTTGGATGGTGATATGAAAAGGACTCCTGCTCCTGCGCCGTCGATGTTGAGAGAGCCATCGAAGTACATCTTCCAATACTCGGCGGGCCCCTGAGAGGCAGGTGTGCTTAAGTCTGTCCACTCAATGATGAAATCGACAAGTGCCTGAGACTTGATTGTAGTACGGCTTGCAAATTCCAAGGAGAAAGGGCATAGCTCCATTGCCCATTTGATGATGCGCCCGTTTGCATTCTTGTTGCGAATGATGTCTCTCAGAGGGTACTCGGTCATGACCACCACACGATATCCGCCGAAGTAGTGTTTTAACTTTTGGGATGTAATTAGTATGGCGTAGATCAGTTTCTAAATCTATGGGTACCTAGTCTTAGATTCACTGAGCACCTCACTGATAAAATAAATTGGTCGATGTACCTTGTAGATGTGGTTGGACTCATCGCGCTCGACCACCATGGCAGTGGAGGCCACTCGATTAGTTGCCGCAATGTAAAGCAGGAGGGTTTCATCTTCTCTAGGAGGAGTGAGGATCGGAGGTGATGTAAGGAATTGTTTCAGCTATGTAAAGGTAGCGTCTGCATCCTCCGACCACTCAAACTTCTCGGATGCTTTGAGCAACTGGAAAAACGGTAGTCCTTTTTCGCCTAATCTAGATATGAAATGACTGAGGGCAGCCATGTATTCGGTAAGCTTCTGAACATCCTTCACCTTTTGGGGCAGCTTCATGTCCAAGATAGCTTTTACTTTCTCTAGGTTAGGGCATATGCCGTCGTGACTGACGACGTTGTCGAGCAGTATACCAGATGGAACACCAAAGATGCACTTCTTTGGGTTTAATTTCCATTGGAATGTGTTAAGGGATGCAAAGGTACGTTCTAGGTTGTCGACAAGGGTGTATGCTTCCTTGGTTTTAACAACTACATCATCAACATAAGCCTCGATGAGGTCGTCTTTTATCTCATCTTTGAGGCAGGCCTGTATGGCGCGTTGGTAGGTAGCCCCAGTGTTCTTGAGCCCGAATGACATGGTCGTGTAGCAGTAGGCACCGAAGGGCGTGATGAAGGATGTCTTGATCTGGTCGTCCTTTTTGAGAACGATCAGGTGATAACCAGAGTAGCAATCGAGAAAGGAAAGCAGCTCGCAACCGACAGTTGAATCTACGACCTCGTCTATGCGAGGTAAGCCAAAGGGGTATTTAGGGCAGTGTTTGTTGAGATTAGTGTAATCAACGCACATTCTCCATTCATTATTCTTTTTATGTACAAGAACCAGGTTGGCTAACCACTCCGGATGATACACTTCTTTGATAAATCCGGTTGCTAAAAGCCGTGTAACTTCTACCCTAATAGCCTCCTTTTTGTCACGAGCGAACCATCATAGCTTCTGCTTGATGGGTTTGGCCTTGCCATCGACATTTAAGGAGTGCTCAATCAAGTTCCGAGGTACACCGGGCATGTCAGCGGGTTTCCATGCTAACACACTCACATTGCTCCTTAAGAACCTGACGAGTGTGTCTTCCTATTTAGGATCTAGGTTGGCCCTGATAAGGGTCATTTTGCTGGGATCACCATCGGCCAGCTGGATCTCTTTATGCTCTTTAGACTTGATGTTCTTGCATGGGGCCTTGAGCTCTGGGATCTCTAGGTGGTTAGCTGGGGTCTGCTTGGCGTCAAGCGTGGTCTCGACCATGCGAATAGAGAGGTCATGAGCCTCTGCTATTTTGATGCTGTCATCCTCATAGGTGTAAGCTACATATATGTTGCCCCTAAGAGTTAGAACCCCCTTCTCGGTAGGCATCCTGAGCACCAAATACCTACAGTGAGGTATGGTCATGAACTTGGTGAGCGCTGGTCGACCAAGGATAGCATGGTAGGTGCCTTCAAAGTCGGCGACCACAAAGTTGACGTAGTCGGTGCAGAAGTGGTCTGGGGTACCAAATTTCATAGGTAGCATGATCTGCCCAAGAGGTGTGGAGCTCTGTCCGGGGAGAACACCCTAGAACCGTGCCTCGTATGGCTTGAGATCAGCTTGGGTTATCTTCAGGGCTGGTAAACTGTTCTTGAATAGTATATCGATGGAACTACCGCCATTAATCAGCACTCTATCGAACTAAACCTTGTTGATACAAGGATCGAGAACCAGAGGAAAATGCCCTGGCTTAGGTATTGCAGCCCATTGGTCCTTTCTGCTGAAGGAGATATCGTGGTGAGACCAAGGAGGGAGCCGTGGATCGGCGATGAGGTTGTTGGCATTGGCCACGTTCAAGCAAGCACGGGCGAGCAGCTTGCGCTCCCATTTGGTCTCGATGGACACTCTGCCCCCAATGATGGTGTGGACACGGTCGATTGGCTTGACGTACTTGTGACGAGGATCTATGTCTTCATCATCATTGTCCTCGTTACGCTGCTCCCCTACGTCATTAGGCTTGTTGGATTTATCCGGAGCCTATTAGCGCGTGTAGATGGATTTGAGAAAACGGAAATTCTCCATGGTATGGTTTGACTTGGGATGGAGCTGGCAGGGTCCTTTTAATGCTTTGGCGTAGTCTTCTTCATAGTTGCGACATCTGCCACCTTTTTTAACGATGTTGACTTTGCCGTCATCTTCCCGAGCATGCTTGCCCCTGTAATCATCACGGTGATTATGCCGCTGATTACGCTGGTCGTGGTGGTCGTGAAAATCATTGCGCTGGTTGCGGCGATCAAAATTGTCATTCCGACCATGGTTGCCGCGGTAGTCGTCATGATGTGGGGGGTGGTCGGAGCATGGAACCCTTACTGCTTCTTCGATGGTTATCTTTTTAGCATCATCGGTGTCTGCATATTTTTTAGCAGTAGCTAGGAGCGCTGTGACCAATTCAGGTCTTTTGCGGAGGAGCTTGTCCCTTAGGGAATCGTGGAAGTGGAGACCAATGATGAAAGCTTCGATTGCCTCGTTGTCGGAGATTGATGGGACCTTGATGCGCATCTTCGAGAAGCGTCGGACATACTCGCACAGTGGCTCATCTTTGCGATCTTGAATCCACTGTAGATCATATTTGTTGCTGGGCTGTTCGCAAGTAGCAATGAAGTTGTCAATGAATGCTTGCTCGAGCTTTTGCCAAGAATCAAAGTAGTTTGCCGGCAAGCTGACCAGCCATTGGTGGCCTGCATGGCCGACGGCGACTAAGAAGTAATTAGACATGACATGCTTGTCAGCCATGGCTGATCTACATGTGGTTTCATAGAGCATGACCCATAACTCGGGGTTCTCCTTGCCGTCGTACTTCTAGAGTTTTTCGAGCTTGAAGTTTTTTGGCCACACGACTTAGCGAAGGTGAGGAGTAAACTGCTTCAAACCCAGAGGGCCTTGGGTAGTATCATATTCCATATGGCGATAGCTTTCGTGGGATGCACGATCGTTGGCTCTTTGGTTAATGCGATCGTGTAGATCGCGTTCTCCGAGGGAATGGCGGAGATAGTTATTGCCATCACGGCGATCCCGATTGCCACCCTGGTTGACCCTGCGACCACGATTATCACGGCAATTGTTGTGGTTGTCTCGTCGATTATCGTCTCGGTTGTTACACGGTTATTGTCCCGGTAGTCGTGTTGGTTGTCATCCCGACCACCATCATGACCACCATTCCCACCTTGACGGTTGTCTGGTGGGTCATTGTTGTGCGAGCCACGTTGGTTGGGTGACTGTGGGCGACTTGAGTACTAGCGACTATGGCTTGATTCGACTGAGACGGGCGGAGCCCGGACTTGGTTTGCAATCTCTGTGGTCTGGGCTATAGCAGTCATCAGGTAGGCTTGTACATCATCACAAATTGCCTAGATTTCTGGGGTATTGGGTAGTCATTGCATTGTCGCCATAGCAACAGCTACGTTGGCACTTGGAGTCCTAAAGACCTGCTTTTCCCCTACCCTATCAAAGGCATTGTTGAGATCGCATGGCTGGAACCTTATGCGTCGTGCCTCCTCTTCTGCCTCAGCTTTGGCTTGTCTATGATTAAACCGGTCAATATTGTGTGCTTCGCGTGCTAGCCTTTCTTGTTCTGTTTCGCCAACTGCTGGTGGTTCGTCATTACTGACGACATTGATCAAGTCTCCTCGCCTTGGTGGGAAGGATGGGAATCATGGGAACCCCAGGGAGTGGTCTGGGATATCTAGATCGTATTCAACTTCTTCATTATCACGATGCTGAAGCTCAGTGTAGACGGAGCCAATAGATGCGATGTTGGACGGGGAGCTTGAACCGCCCTCTTGGACTGTGTGGACCGATCCTTCTTGATACTCCTCAGTCCGAACCATGTTGATGAAGTTGCGTGGCTTTGGTCGGGGTCGATGTATAAAACATAGATCCGAGCAGCGTTGTATATTGTACGCGTAGTTGGAAGCAGTGTTTCGTAGGCCGTAGGGCTAAGCCTGGTAATTCTCCATCAAGGCTTCGCACTCGGAGAGCTAGAGACCCATTGCGGGGGCTAGTCGGCGACGAACGGAGCGCCCTTCAGGAGTAGACGTGACCACGAGATCCATACCGAGTCGTGCAGGACGACTGGCCCAAGCTGGTCAGCTAGATTTGTTGTGGGTAGTGGTTACCTGCTCGGTAGGTTGATTTTGAATCGAATCTACTAGAGCTAGGGTTTCAGCAAGTTTGGTGTCGACCTGATCGATGGAGTCGAGCAGGTCAGTGTTGTTAATCTGCCTCCTTTTGTAGTGAGGAAGCGAACGATGGGTTGTCGGCGTGGCTGAAGACGATGCTGGTGTGGCCAGAGCTAGATCTAACATGGTCGGAGCCGTAGCTGATGCTGGTGAAGTAGTGGTCGACGCAGATTGGATCTACACCTCCTCCGTGGTCATGGCGATGAAGTTGTCGGAGCTAGTGGTCTAGGTGATCTAGTTGATGGTGAATGTGAGGCCGTTCGGCGTAGCCATGGAACCAGGGATGATGACCATCTTGTTCGTCTGGGGAGCAGTACGCACACCCCCTACCTGGCGTGCCACTGTCGACGAAATATGGTCGACAGTCTACCTAGGGGTATCCCCAAGGTAGTAGATTATCGATAGATAGGTGCGCTAGCTACGAACGAGATGGTGACGCAAGATAGACATGAGGTTTTATCTAGGTTTGACCGCCGTGAAGGCGTAATACCTACGTCCTACGTTTGATTGTATTGCTGTATGTAAATGAGATGATTTCTGAGAGGGGTCCCCTACCTGCCTTATATAGTCTGGGGGGCAGGGTTACAGATCTAGAAACCAATCCCAACTAGTTACAATTGCCATAGGCGGTCCGGATAAGGATTCCTATTCTAACTGACTAGGACCTTGCTTGATCTCCAAGTCTGCCTTGATTCCTTGCGCGGGACTCCGAGCAGATCGGCTACGCCGCACGTCGTCTTCTAGTGGGTTGGACCCCCTGGTCTGGGCCGGCCCAAACCTAGACGTAAGGGTATAGGGGTTAACACCCCCACACGCCCTTAGTGAGTTCTGATAAAGAAGGCACAACAACAACACAGCACATGTGTTGTGTTTGTTTCTATCCTCGGGCTGGGGGTATCTCATCACGCTTGGCTCTGGCTTTATTCATGAGTCGTGGCAAGTTGCCTTGGAGGTCTAAGATCCGGTGCGATGTTTCGGTCATTTGGTGTGTAAGTTGTAGCGGTACTTCAGCTAGGGGTCCTGCATGGCGGTGGCCTCTTCAGCGTGGTGCAGTGGGCTTTCTCTTCTGACTTCTACCAACGCATGGCTGTGGTTGGGAGATCAACGATCGTGTGTGCGTGACCTGAAGATGACGGTGGCATGGTGGATTCCAGTGGCATGGTTACTAAGGGTGGCGGGAGGCTTGGCGATGATCAGAGGTAGTTGTTCGTGCTTTCGTCTTGGCAGCTTGCAGCGGACTGCAGCAGCTAGCCTTGCATAGCAAGGGTTAGTTCGGTGCGGAATAGCATCGACGGGCGGCGTAAGCGGACGCGATGGCAGGACGGCTACATTGCTTGTAGCGGATCATGGCGGTTAGCCGTGCAAGGTAGCGGTTGACTCGGTGTGGTACATCATCGGTAAACGACGGCATAGGTGGTGACAATGGTGGATCTTCATGCTGCTTTTTCGCCCTTTGTTGCTATTGCATCATGTGGTGGCCAATTGTGGGTTTTAGTGATGTTGCTCGGCGCGTGTTGAGGTCCCAATCCAACCCGCCATTGTTGATAGTTGAGTTTGTTGCTTCTGTTGTTTTTTTAGGTTTTCGTTGCTTTTCACTCGTTGTAGCTCTGTTATAATGCCTGGTCTGGGTTCTTCTTCTTTTTAATATAGTTGACAGCTCTGCTGCCTGATTAGTTTCAAAAAAAATATTCTGCTTCTGCATGCCCGCGCGAGGATTGGATCAACGAGCGAATGCAACATCTAGTCCACACGATTCTCTCGATGTAGAAAGCTTTGTTGAGGGTGAGAGGCATTTCTGATCTACAATCTTCGTTGAGAACGCTAGTGTGCAATGAACGAACCTCATTTTTTGTCATCAAAGACCAGATTTTTTTTTTCTGGTGATGGATCTAGGATTCGATCAGAGTTGGATATTTTCCCACCAAAGCTATTGATCCACCTGTGGCTACATGCTATCATACCGTCATGCACTTGTATGTATCCGTGTGCTAGTAGTCGACCAAGGGTTTCTATGGCGATTAGGATTAGGAAGAGACGAGAGGATTAGGGGTAGGCGAGGAGTGTTTGGAAGAGGCGAGAGGTGTGGCGGACGCGACGCCAATGCCACTATATGCGATTAAGGGGTGCAGAAGATGCCAGTGAATGGCAATTCCGATGACCATAGGGAAGGCCTGGTGAAGTGTGGTAGTGTTGGGTTGATGCGTATACCTAATATATGCATACTGCCAAAAATGTTGGATATAGTTGATATTTCCCCTCCGCCCTGCCCCACGAGGCGAGCAAGCGTGCGTGGGCTTCCTTTCTCCCCCTCACACTAAATTTTAGGAAGTAGAGAGGACTTCTATATTTAAGCATGGCTACCCACCTTCACTTCCCCGAGTAAGGTGGTATTAAAAGATTCCCACTCCTCTTGCTTACTTCACATGAATGGGTCTTTGAGATTTTCTTAGGAATTTTTGGAAATTCTTATTGGGCCAAGCCCATATATTCCAACAGTAGGACCATCAAGTTCTTATATCATGTGCACTACCAAGCAGGGCTCAGGGTTGTATGCGATCTTTGGTTCAATCACGGAGTGTTGTTAGCTAGCTAGCAATATCCCCTAAGAAAAGCTTCTAAATCCGTTCCAAATTATAGTTCGTTTGACTTTTTTTATCTCAAGTTTGACCACTCGTCTTATTCAAAAATTTGTGCAAAATATTACTTCTTTTTGTTGTGACTTGTTTTATTAACAAAAGTTCTTCAATAATGACTTAAATTTGACCATGTTTGTTTTTTTTAATAAGACGAGTGGTCAAACTTAGAATAAAAAAATCAAATAAATCATAATTTGAAACGGAGGGAGTAACTAGCGATAAGGTGGCCGAGGAACTTCAAATACTTACTAAGCTAGATGATAAAAAATGATGCAGTTCCGGTATTCCCATATATGCTCATGCATGCAAATGCGCACCGCAAAGAACCTCACCTTTTTGTAAAGCGAGCGGGGTGGCGCGCAGGGTCGGAGGTCCCACCAGATTCGGGGGCACGTCGTGTCGTCGTGGGCGACAACGCATCGATGAATGGACGATGAGCTACGACCTTGCTCTGAAGGCGGACCAAGAGAGGGCGCCAAAGTTCATCACACCTCTGTCTCTCTCCTCGTCTCCTTTACGACTAAAGCATAGACCGGAGTCGCATGCGGCATGCACAGAGCTAGAGACCCTTTTGTTTAACCTGCAGTTGATATCACGCGGGAATCACTTCCGGCCTCCCATGACCATGATGATGAGCTGATTAACTAATGCGCCGTAGCAATGTGGACCATGCTACTCATATTTGTAACCTGATAGCTATATTATACTCCAATATAGAATTATTACAATCTCCATCCTGAAATTGATGCAATTAACTCTAGTTTTATCTTCAGCCAAATTATCTAATATTTAACTAAGTTTATTTATAGACAAAAGTGTCGATGTTTATGACGTTAAATATGCACTCCATCCGTCCCAAATTATGTCATTTTCAACTTTCCTGAAGAGTCAAAACATCTCAAGTTTGACCAAATTTATATAACAAATAATAACACTTATGATACCAAATAAATATCATTAGATTCTTCGTTAATCATATATTCATAGTATAACTATTTGTAAATCTTTATAATTTTCACTATAATATTGGTCAAATTTGAGATGATTTGACTCTCCAAAAAATCGGAATAACTTATAATTTAGAACGGAGGGAGTATATTATAAAATGTATTTTATAATACAACTAGATATACTTATTTAATATTATAAATATTGATAATTTTTATATAACTTAACTAGACTCAAAATAAATTAGCTTGATACTGTTTTAGAATTACGTTTTTCTAGACAAAGGACATAGCAGTCTATTTTTTTTATTGTAGTGGTATTGCATACTCCCTCCATCGATCCTAAAAGAAAATAAAATTCTAATTTTTTAGCAAGTTAAGTTTTCTTAAGCTTGATTTAATTTAATATTTATGTCTCCAAATAGATCATTACAATGTATTTACAGCTAATTTAAATATTTAATATCATGAAATTAGTGTTTCCTTTATAGATTTTATTAAATTTGAAATTATTTGAGTTCTCCGGACGGCGAGAACATAGAACTGCATGCGATGGGATTAGACAGTAGCAGAGCGTGTGGACTGCAGGCCAGCTGTAGCCTGTAGGAGATAAAGATAAGCATGCTGCGCGCGCAGGCTGCCGCTACAGCTACAGGGGTCGCAGTCCAAAACTCCTGTGCGCCTTGGATTGCGCATGCTTGCGCGTTGGGTCACGCATCAACGAAACGTGCCAGTAGCTGTATCGGTGTCCCTACTTGCTGTGCCATGCCTGCAGAGTGCATGCAACATGGCAGTTCCATTTCCTTTTTCCACCATACCATGGCCCTGCATTTTATTTTATTTTATTTTACAAATGTGCTAGTAACTGCTAAGAGCAATCTCAGGACTCAGGAGTAAAAAAAAAAAACACACGCTCTCCATAGCTCGCGGCCGCGGGTTCACTCCAGAAAATCACAAGTGGGATTCCTGCCTTTCTGGCCTTAAAGCGGAGGCGGCACCATTGGATTGGACGGGGTGGAGACAGAGCAAGGGGCTGGGCCGCTGGGGCGGTGGTATAGCAGTTGCGGGGAAATGGGCCGGTCTGGCAGCGGCCAGAAAATAGGCTGGTCTGGCAGCGCCGGAAGGGGCTGGGCTGGCAGCTGCGTCGGTTGGGGATGCAGCATGGAAGCGTGGTGAGATGCGAACTGAAGATCGCGGAACTTCCTCACGAGTAATCTACTATTAGTCCCTTCGTTCCAAATTATAATTCATTTGGCTTTTTTATTCCAAATTTAACCACTCGTCTTATTCAAAAGATTTATACAAATATAGCTAAATTTAAGTTATTCTCGAAAGAACTTTTGTTAATAAAGCAAACCACAACAAAAGAAATGATATTTAGCATAAATTTTAAATAAGAAGAGTGATCAAATTTGAGGTTGAAAAATGTCAAACAAACTATAATTTGCAACGAATTTATTAATATACAGAAGACCCCACTAGCCTATTTTCCTGGAATTTCATGAAGCCACGTCATCCCATAGGCCCCACCAAGCCATTAAGTTTGGTCACTAAAATTGCTACTACCGAAGGCCATCATGAAATGAAGAGACAACGAAAAACTCCACCAAAGAAATTTTAACTCACGCAATGGATGCAGATCATGAATTGCCTAAGGAACCGAAGGGGTCACTGATAGTATTTATACCGCCCCTTTGTTGAGCAGATGGAAACATGGCATTGTCAATGATGCATCTTCGTCTGCAACAACGACACCACCAGCTGCGTCGGCCGGTTCAACGGGGTCACAGGCCACGGCCTTGCGGCGTGTTTCGTGCATGAGTACAATGTTGCGGCTGCTCCTCCCCATGGGCTGGCTGCTCGCTGCCACGAACCTGCTCCAGCGGGTGGCCGAGCGCCCGAGCAGATGTGGATCACCATGCTGTAGGAAACAGCGCTGCTCCAAGCTCGCTGCATCAGTTCACCACGCCGGCCGTGGCGCCGGGCCCGTGTTTCCGTACGCCCAGCTGCCCAGGCCCAGCGGAGGCATCAAGTATGCACGGGTATGATACATCATGTTCATTTTCCATTCATTGTTCGGATCAATTATACATATATATTCCAGTATATAGGATACCAAATCGAACCCTAGATCCATATTTTGATTTTTACTGTTCCATCAAAATCCATCAAAATACTAAGTCCTCCTATCGATTGCCTGCAGGTCTGCCGTTGTCAAAAGAAAAGCAAAACAACTGCTGTAGTTACATATATAAAGAAAAAGTATCGTTGACTGATTTGTTATGAGAAAAAAATACTATTTATTAATTAAAAAAATACGGCTTACAACTCAAACGAACAGGAGCTACGGTGCTACGCTGGTGTTGATGGTGGAGCCACGTCCGTGCCACTGAGCATCCACGGTCCAACTGACCAACTCGGCAGAGCGGCAGAGGGGACAAACCATAGACAGGAGCGACATGACTGCAACATCCCGCCTGGTGTCGGCAGCCTCCTGTACTTCTCCATTTTTTATCCTCAAATTCCTAAAAAAAAGTTAATCCTGCAACTACAATGTGAAGATTGTGATGTAATGTGTAAAGTTTATTTGTCTTTGGTCATATGAACACATGTTCACCAAATAATATAAGCTTACGCTTCTCTTTGGTTTATTCTCCATTCAGTGCTTCTCAAAAATTGATCCTAATTCCCATAGCAATGCATGGATAATTCATTTTCATATATCATAAAGGCCTGGTTAACTTCTCTTATAATCCGTCTTTTTTAACTTTTTTTTTTCAGTCGGAACAGTGTTTCTCTCTCACAACAAATGAGCCAGAACAATGTTTCGGCTTGTTTTTTCAGCGAAGCGAACGGGGCCAAAATACATTTCATCCCATCAATGATTCTAATAGAAACAATATTACTCTCTTTCGATTTCACTATTTCTCACTCCATTAATTCTTTTCGTGTCGATACTAATGCTCTGTTTGCTTGGTTGATAAGCCATGTCTGAAAATACTATTGGCTGATTTATTGTGAGAGAAAAATATTATTCGTTGGCTGAAAAAATACGACTTATAAGCCAAGCGAACAGAGAAATTCTTGCAGCAACGCACGAGGCTTCATCTAGTTTTACGAAGAAGCTAGGCACACACATAGGT
Source organism: Miscanthus floridulus (assembly GCF_019320115.1). Lineage (NCBI taxonomy): Eukaryota > Viridiplantae > Streptophyta > Magnoliopsida > Poales > Poaceae > Miscanthus > Miscanthus floridulus. Next base: position 38,320 of record NW_027096397.1, on the reverse strand, counting down.
ACAGCTTCCTTCCCTCCGGAGCTTTCCCGTGTTCTTAACACGCTCCAATTGTGATTTTTTCTAGAAGGATGACAAAAATGAGGAGGAGGAAATAAAATGGCAAGTGACACCTTAATTTTTTTTTACAAAACTAAGTCTAATAAAAAATTAAAAACCACAAGGACTTCTAGGGGATTCTGGTACGTGTTTGAGAAATCCAAGGCCAGAATCCAATATCCCTTCTTCATAAACTCATGGGGGGATTCTAGGGTGGGAAAAGACAATTTTATCCTTGTTTCAACCTTATCCGCAAACCATCTAAAAGGTATGCACAATCTAGAGTATGATCTAGGAATCCAAACAGACTAGGCAGAACCAGGTGGCATATATGTATAGGTGAGTAATTGATTGTGCATACACATATATATAGCCGATCTTAAACATATCACCATTATAGATGAGTTATTGATCGTGCGTGTAGATATCTGTATACGTATAATACGATAGCTGTAAGGCTGCATAGCGCAGCAGCAATCCTATGATCGAAGAATTGTTTGTCTTCAATTGTAAAACCATAGGGAAGCAGCCATTCCCTGTGAAACTGTTGGGAAGCAGACATTGGTAGTTTGACAGGCAAGAAGAAAAGGTTGAACCACCATATGTTTCCACCAAAGCGGCTTGTGCAAAACTGGAGCTTTTCGCAGCTTCTATTGGGAACAATGTCGCTGGCATGTGCAATTACCGTGCAAAAAAGAGTGTCTCCCTTAAGATCATAGGTTGGTTACACATGGTGAAATGAAGTCGTCAATCACATATATTGTATTAAAAGGGATAAAGGGTTACATGATGAGGCATTAGCAATTCAGGGACAGTGTGTGATTGGGCTTCGTTGGTTTTGTTACATACAGTAACCCACAAATTGCAAAGTTCAGATTATTTCCAAAGGTGTCAACTAACAGATAGTGAGGACAGATTATTTTACCTTTGTCAAGGGCCGAACACAATTGCAGTATTAGTATTTGGTGTAGCATCCCATTGCTCTATACTTTTATTTGACAAACACTTAAGTCCATCTTTCCTTTGAAAAATGGCATCCCAACTTAAGTGTTTCATATACAGAACATGTTGTTATGCCTAATAAATTTATTGTAATAGAACTACCAACATTGTAAATATTTGTTAAGCGACTATTGATTGGCAGATACTGTAACATTTATAAAGCAGATTTTGTAACATTTAAAAAACAATAGCATAAACGAATGTGCAGGTGACGTATGGTGACATGGGATGCAGGAGTTGTCTTTGAGGCAAAGCCTTATTGGTACCTGGACAAAGCTATTTTGGTATTGGATTTAGTCTCTCTGGGGAGATCTGGAGGCCTCTTTTTTTTCTTAACTGATGGAGACAGGGATGACTTCCCGATTAGGACGAGACTACATCAAGGGTCAGCTTTGAGCCCTTATCTGTTTGCCTTAGTGATTGATGAAGTCACAAGGGACATATAAGGGGACATCCCTTGGTGTATGCTTTTCATGGACGATGTAGTGCTAGTTGATGAAAGTCGGACAGGAGTTAATCAGAAACTAGAGTTATGGTGGGTGACTTTGGAGTCCAAAGGTTTTAGACTCAGTAGAACTAAAACTGAGTATATGAGATGTGACTACGGCACTACTACTCGGGAGGAGGAAGATATTAATTTAGAAGGTTAAGTAGTGCCTAGGAAGGATATCTTTCGATATTTAGGATCAATGCTACAGAGAGACGGAGATATTGATGAAGATGTTAGCCAAAGAATCAAAGCAGAGTGGATGAAGTGGCGCCAAGCATCTGGTGTCCTATGTGACAAAAGGGTACCACAGAAGCTAAAAGGTAAGTTTTATAGGACGGCGATTAGACCTGCTATGTTGTATGGTGCAGAATGTTGGCCTACGAAAAGACGACATGCTCAACAAATAAGTGTCGCGGAAATACGTATGTTGCGTTGGATTTACGGTTATACAAGAAGGGATCGAGTTCGGAATGATGATATACGTGATAGATTAGGGGTAGCACCAATTGAAGAAAAGCTTGTTCAACACCGGTTAAGATAGTTTGGACATGTCCAACGGAGACCTCCAGAGGCACCGGTGCGTAATGGAATCCTAAGTCAGGATAGTAACGTGAAGAGAGACAGATGAAGACCGAAGTTGACTTGGGTAGAGACAATAAAAAAGACTTGAAAGGATGGAATATACCCAAAGACTTAGCCTTAGATAGGAGTACTTGAAAAATAGCTATTCACGTGCCTAAACCTTGATTGCTTCTGCTGAGTTTCAACTCTAGCCTACCCAACTTATTTGGGACTTAAAGGCTTTGTTATTGTTGTTGTGATAGTTAGTGCTATGTACAATGAATATGGAAATTAAACCGGTGTAAGACTGTTTTCATATTTGTGCTATGCATTCTATATTTTGGCTAGTGTGATCAGGTATGTGGGGGCATCGAATTAGAGTGTCCGGGGGTGTATCGCTAGTATATTGTTAGCCGTGAATAATGAAGGTAACGAGGATAACTCATAAGTCATAATGAAGCAAGCTGTGATATTAATACCAGTTTGTTGCTTTATGCCCACATGAATTAGGATTTAGCATTTCAGATTTGCATACTGAATAATAGTCATAAGGGGAAGTAGGAAACATAGGGATCACAAATAATAATTACCTGCTTCCATGAAATAAATTAATGTTTGTTCGTTTACAGCACTAACCATTAACCAACCATTCTGGTTGATAATACCAGTCACACAATCAAAATTTCAGATAGACTTGGCTGGCATAATACTCGTAACGGTAACTTGGAGGCAACCTATGCTACCTGAGGACTTATCGCTTAGCTTATGCATCTGGAGATGAGTTACAGCAAAGGAGGGGGGCTGTTACCTTGCGCAGAGATGAAGGGGACAACGCAGAAGGCAAGGTCACCGGCGTCCAGCTGAGGCTTCCGGACGACTCCGCTGTGGAAGGCAGACGGCCGCGGAGGCGACGCGGCGGCGGCGGGAAGCGCGGAGGAGGTGCTAGGCCGTGGCGCGGCGCTACCGGAGGCTGGCGGCAGGGCAGCGCAGACGCGGAGGCCGAGGCCAGGCACGCGCGTTGAGGCTGCGAGGACGGCGAGGATGCCCGTGGGCAACTGGGCATGGCGGAGGGGAAATTTCCTTCCTTTTTTTTTCGTGCCTTTCGTAGGAGAGAAGGCCGAAGGGCAGCGGGTTGCGGCGCCGTTGTTTCCAGAATTGTGGACACGCGGACGGTAGCGGATGTAAAGATGTCCAAGGGCCGGGCCGGCACGGCCCGATAGGGTTCGGGCCGTCACGGCACATCGTGCCTACCGGGTCATGCTGAGGGGGGCACCGTGCCTAACCTATGACCCAGGCACGGCCTGCTGGGCCGTTTATCGGGCCGGGCCAACCCGAGAAGCACGGCCAACCCAGGCCCACGATGAAGCGCGAGTAGTCAGAGAGAGAGAGAGGGGGAAGGGGAGGAAGCGCAAGCAGCTAGAGATGCAGTGGCCGCCGGCGACCTTGCCCTTGGGGCCCTTGACACCGGCGAGGAGACGAAGGAGGCGTCGGCGTCCGTGGCGCAGAGGTGGGAGGGAAGGGAGTTAGGAGCACGGTGCTCCGGATCTCCGCCCGAACGCGCTCGTCGGGTCTCTGCAGCCCGCTTAACCCCCCACCGTCGCGGCCGCCGGAGTGGAGGCGGGGAGGGGGCGTCCGCGTGGGGGCACAACATCGACGTCCATGCGTGAGGGCCGAGGGGAGGGAGGGGCGTCCCGCGCGGCACCGGCAGTGCGTCCGGGGCCCAGATCCAGGACCGTGCGCAAGGGATACGGAGGCGGAGGAGAGAAGCGACAGCCACCTGCAGGGGCTCGCTGGCGCCCGTGCGCCGTCGTCCCGCCCGCGCCGTTCGTCGGCCGGTGCGCCGCGCCATCGCGAGAGAGAGGGGAAGGTGAAAGCAGAGATGGAGGAGGGGACTAGCACGCCGCCACGTCGGAGAGAGAGGGAGAGGAAGGGACGACGGGGGCGGAGGCGGAGGCGGCGGGAGCGGGATCAGTGGGGGCAGGGGTCGCGGGAGGCTCGCGCCGGCGCGCCTCGTGAGAGAGCGAGAGAGGGAGCGGATGGGAGCTAGGGTCCGGGTGTGATGCTCTTATATGAGGGGGGAGGCGGGGACGGTGGGCCGCGGGGAGGGGAGGAGGAGTGAGGAGGGGGGAGGGGGGAGGCCGGGCCGCTGCCGGGCCGACCGACGCAGGCCGGGCGAACCGTGCCGTGCCTACCCACGAGCCTAAGCAGCGGCCCAGACATGGCCTGCTCCCTCGGGCCGGGCCAGCCCAGGCCCGCACGTCGTGCGCGTGCTCGTGTTGGGCTAAAAAAGCGGGCTTCGTACCTGTGTCATCGTGCCTCGGGCTGCATGGACATTTATAAGTGGATGGCACGACGCGGAGTGGGGCGATGATCGGACGGGCTGGGTGAGGTCACTGTTAATGTACAGTAAACTGAGTCTATGGCTTTCAATAGCTTTCAATATGAATCGGTATCTATTATTATCTGCATTCCTATAATCCTTGGAGAATTCAAATGGGCTCTTAGACTTGACATAGGTGTCCTGCGAGTCGCGTTGGTGGATGTATCTGAATCCCTTTTTTTTAGTATTTTTCTTTATCTAAAATATCCAATATTTATCCGTATCCACGAAGAACAAGGGATAATAAATATGTTTAAAAGGTTTCTATCCATAACGGTGACTAATTATTTAATTTAAATATTACTAATGATGCATTAAAACTTTTTAATAGTATATCTATAAATAACTTTTAATATTAATCTAGTATTATTAACGATACATACATATGAAATTAATTTTAGTATTTTTCTAATTTAGTTTAAACCTAGTACATTTGTTGTTGTAAATTGTTTTAATCCTTGAATTCATTTGTTTACTGCTGGAAGTTATTTTTACATAATTTATAATTTCATGATAAATATTATATAAATAATGATTGATTAATTGATATATTTAGTTATTAAATATTGGTTTGAAAACTATATTATTTTTATGAGTTATTCCTGTTTATGTTATATAGCCACATACTTTAATAGTAAGCTCTACTTGTGTAATAATTTTTTAATTAAAACACATTGATAATGCAAAATGGTTACTTGTTGCCTACCATTTTCATTTGAATTTCTTCACTGGACCTATCGTTTTATTAAATATTATCTATTGTTTCTATTATAATTTAGTTCACTTTGATATTGAAGATTATTAGAAGTGTATTGTGTACTTCGATTTTATTTCACTTTGTTTATGGTTGAACTTATTAGTAAAATTCTACTTCATGTATTCCGAATTTAACAGTATGCACTTAAGTTGAATTGAGTAAACATTCCAATAGAGATCTGAATCTGAGATATCCGTTTTGTATTCGCATTAAAAATATCAGTATCCATATCCGAAGTCAAATTTAAATATAGTAAATGGTGATATCAGAATCTGATTCCATGCGGATCCAATCTATTTCCATCCAGCCATCTGGCAGTTGCCCTTCAATCTTGAGAGGTCCATTCTAGGACTAGGCTTCCACTATGAATATGCAATTTGAGATTTTTTCTTCTCCTAAAATTTCTATTTAGGAGTGTTAAATTTCAATTGGATTGGAAGTGGAATCACGGTTAAATTTATGTCCAATTTTATACTAGAATTATTGACTTTGAACATTATTACGAAAGAAAAACACGCGCGCCTAAATCTCCCGTCGGGCGAGCGTTTGGCGCTAAACGGAAGCCCAACTTGAATCACACATCACTTCCATGCCAACAAAGACCTTTGAGTGCGATAGGCATTGGCACAATTCAAAGAAAGTGTAAAAAATTTCGAGCAACGTTTTAGGTTGTGGAGTGTCTACACCCCAGTAGAGTCCCATACTAAGAGCGCGTGTAAGATTATCCTAATTCGGTCAATTAAAATGAGTTTTGTGTGTGTGCAAACTTGTTTACCCATTGTTTGATATTGGATGTAGTTGTTGGAAGCACGACTCACTTGTTCAGGTGGAAAGAAGAAAAGATTTCCTTTGCTTCATTGCTAGCTCAAAGTGAGGAACTCACTCAAGTTCCAATCAATTAATCCAAAGAAGAAGATTAGCAATGCCAAGAAACAGAAGGCTAGCAATGGTACCGCATCCAATGAGCGAATGTATGGGAAGCCCACAAACTAATTCATCTGAACTATCTCAAGGACAAAGGCCCATGGGAAGGAAGTGTGCAAAGGAACAACTCAAGAATAAGGGGGGAGATGAAGGTTCATACAAGAATGACATTCAGGAAGGATTTGAGGTGGCAAGAGGCTAAAACAATCAAATGAGCGAATGTTGTTGACGAGCGCCGGTCAATGTGGGAAGAAGAGCAAAAAGATCATGTTCTACGATGTTAAGACACTAGACATCGACCATCACTCTCAATACATAGTTTTATTATTTTGTTTCATGTAGACATTAAAGTTTACTCCTATGGTAAGAGCTCATCTTAAGTTGATATAACTAAGAGTTTCATCCTTATGAAACTTATTTTTTTCTTTATCTTTTATTAAAATATTGCTATATCTTAAAAAATGCTTGTATAACAGACTATATTAAATTAAATATAAATGAAACTCTCGCCCACTACGAATCTTAGATTGACCTTAATGAAACACATGCACGTGAGCACGTCCGTAAAAAAAAAATCCAGCACCTTCCGTATTTTATTTCCATAATACGAACCTTGACAAAACACCGCTTTACGATCCATGTCACGTGTAACGCAGGTTACGAATATTTTTGGAGAGTGCTAAATCCAAAGGATTAGGACGTTCGAAATTGCATTTAAAGTGAAATGTGACTCCATGTATCCCGGCGATCAGCTTTATCTAGGGGTGTTTCGTTTCATCTCTTAAATTTTAGTCGCTGTCTCATCAGATATTTAATATAGGTATGAAGTATTAAATATAAACTATTTATGAAACTAAATGCACAGATTGAGACTATTTTATGAGATGAATTTTTAAGCCTAATTAGTTCATAATTTGATAAGGCAATGCTACAGTAAACATATACTAATAATAAATTAATTAGACTTAATAAATTTGTTCCACGGATGGATTTTATATATTTTTTAATATCGAACACTCCGTACAGCACGTGATATAACACAGACTTGAGTAAACTGCTTTTATTAGGCCGTCACCGTCACGCCGGTTCTTCTCCCCGCATGTTCGAGCCCATCCTCTTGTGCCACCCAATCCAACCCCTCGTCCGTAGATCTATAGCCGCTACGCGCAAGCGGGCGGACGATGCGGCGCCGCTGATGCGATCAAGCCTCCGTAGCCCGACGTTCGCTAGAAGACGGAAGCGCCGTAGTACTGGTACGCACGAAAGAACCCGCGGCCAGATCGTCCAGGCCCAAGTTTATCTATGATATGAAAGCGTGATTTTAAGGGGAATTGGTGGTTCTAGCGAGTTTGTCTCAGGGAGTTACTGTGGCTGGCGCTGGTGGTTGCTTTAATGTAGGATGCGTGCTGGGCACCAGTTGGTGCGCGCACGCAGCGCACACCAAGTGTTCGATTTTATGCCCGGAAAGAAGGGCACCAGTTGGTGCGCGCACGCAGCGCACACCAAGTTCTTTGTCTGTTCTGTTCACTAGTTGTGCTGGTAGAAGGGCATCATATTAGAGTTGCTTCTTACTTTATCTTTATTTTCATCTTTCATGCAGTTGGCCATTCTTTTTGTTCAGTGTTAGCCTGCTCTGATATTTTTCACTTTTGATTTCATGAAGGTTACCTTCCTCACTCTTGCATTTCCTTGGAATAGAGGTCTCGGCCAGGTGTCGATTTGGTTCAACCGAGAGAGCAACTGTGCAATACTATAACAACAACAATGCTGGATCTGGTTGCCATGGCAGCTAATGATTCTGCCCTGGCTGAGGATCTGCAGGTTGAAGAGGTTCTCCGGTTCTCAATTCAGTCAGAGGATGTCTGTGCAGTTTGCAAACAGGTCATCCGATCATTGGAAGCCTCATGGAAACCTGAAAATTGTGACCATGTCATCTGCATTGCCTGCTTCTGCCAATATGCACCTGAGACGGAGGCCACTGCACTGCCCAGGTGCGCCGTGGCGTCTTGTGATTCTTTGCGCAATACAGAGAGACATCAGGGCATCAGTGTGCCTCAGAGCACTTTGATCTCAATTGAAGACATGGACCAGAAAGGGAAGAAACCATTAGATAGTACACTTCAAGAGCTTGGTCAATGTTCTCGAGGTGCGAGCACAAAGATCAGCAGTGAGTTATACTGTGCCATCTGCATGGAAACAGTGCACATCGGAGAGTTCTTTCCCATTGATGGATGCACACACACATTCTGCACCAGTTGTGTGAGCCAGTACATTGCTGCAAAGGTTGAGGAGAATGTGTTGTCTATTGGCTGCCCTGACCCAGGATGCAAGGATGGTGTGTTGCACCCAGACGTGTGCCGCGATGTGATCCCGGCACAGCTGTTCCAGAGATGGGGTGCTGCGCTCTGTGACTCATCATTGGGGTCACTCAAATTCTACTGCCCCTTTAAGGAATGCTCTGCTCTGTTGGTTCATGATCCTGGCCATGGTGAGGCGCTGATAACAAATGTGGAGTGCCCACACTGCTGCCGGATGTTCTGTGCCCAGTGCAAGGTTCCATGGCACCATGGTGTCACTTGCACAGAGTTCCAACGACTGGGGAAGGATGAGCAGGGCAGGGAAGACCTACTGCTGAGGAAGGTCGCACAAAAGAGCAAGTGGCAGAGGTGCCCCAAGTGCAAGATATATGTGGAGAGGATCGAGGGCTGTGTTCATATCATCTGCAGGTACTGCTCACAAATTAAACATTCATTACATTGAGTACAAATGATGATCTTCTTTGTTCCAATTTACAGGTGTGGGCACTGCTTCTGCTACCTTTGTGCATCCCCAATGTCTAGGGACAACCATGCTTGCAAAACCTGCAAGCGAACCTGGTGAATTACCTGGAACTGCCAAGCTCTACCTGAAAGAAGGACATTCTTAATATCTACTAGTATGTGTGAACTGCCAAGCTCTACCTGTAGGAAAGAAGTTCTTAACTAGTAATATGTGTTTGGATGGTAAGTTGCCGTTACGACAGTCTCAGTTAGCACTAGCTTGTTGCACTAGTAGCAAATTGGTTAGCACTGGAGTCTATTATGCTAGTCTCGGTGGTGAGTTTGATGGTGTTGTTACCAAGACTGTCATTTCAGCTTTTGTAATACCCCAAGAATGCTCGGTAAATATGGATTTTTTTTAGTATGGATTAAGTTATCTAACGAAGGTTACCGACTTTTAATGAGAGACCGAAAATTTGACTTCTTGATCCTTTCCTCGGAAGGATGAATGGAGAATACCAATGCTTAGAATTTGTCAAATGCTTTGTATTTGACTATTGGATCGTGAAATAATAGCGATGGAAAGAATTTACAAAGGAAAGGAAAAGAAGCACTTCCACGCAGCTACAGTAACCACATGTAGCCAGGGTCCAGTATGTTGTTCTGCGACCACGCGTTCGGTCTTCCTTGCGAGTCCAACTTTTCTCGAGTCTCCGCCCGTAACAAGGGTCCGGTCGAGGGTTGGCTCATCTTTATGATCGTCTTCCTTCAAGCGTTTTTTTCTGATAAAAATAGAGGGGCTGAGCGGTGCTATGATTTTCTTCTATAGACGAATCATGGTGCTCGGTGAGCTGTTAACGGGCTAGTCCGAGTGGGGCCTTGGCATCCCGTTTGCGGGGGTCTGGCTCGGGTCAACTGGTGACCGACTCTAGATTTTTAGCAGTCAATCCATATAGTTCTCGGGTCCGTTCCACCGGTCCCGAGGGCTCTCTGCCTTTCTTCGAGAAAAAACCATAGATCGTATCCGGTCGAGACTCGAACGTGGGCCGGGATGCCTGTGGCGCTCATGCGCCCGGGTATTGGCCGCAAGCGGGCCCATCTCTTTGGACCCCTCACTCTAAAGATGCACGGAGCGGTTGTCGAACCCGTCGGTGGGCCAACCTTCAAACTCTTGGGCCTAGACGGGGCACAGGAGCATTTTCAGCTTCGTATCCCTCTTACCTATGACGGGTTGTGGCCCGTTCGGGGAGATAAAACGTCCGACGCGTTTTCCAAGGGGGGTGGCAATAGGTTGTGTGCGCACGCCCCATGACGAGACATGGTGATAGGTCATGGCAGGTGCGGAGATCTAGGCGGGCGGTTGGTTTCCTCGCACCCATCGCCCCTATAAACCAAAGGGTTAGCCCTCCGTGTTTCACACGCACACCTGCATCCTTACCTCTGCAGCCACGCCACCGCCGCCAATGCTTAGGTTTTCTGCCTCCACATCTCCGCCGCCATTGAGCTCGCATCCATCTGCCCCCACCTCCAATGGATCCATGGTGTCGTTCTGACATCACCTTCCAGCACATGGAGGGCCTCGTCCGTCGCGGTCTTCTCCGCACGCGGACCTCGGCCGAGGAGTGGTTGTTGCCCGGGAACGAGGATTCACCGTCGCCGCCCGACGACTACGTGGTGTCGTTCGCCCACTTCCACGAGTGTGGGCTCATGACCCCCGCCCACAAATTCCTCCGGGGGCTGTTGCACTTCTACAAGATTGAGCTGCAGCATCTCAGTCCCAACGAGATCCAGCACATGGCGGTGTTCGTCGCGCTGTGCGAAGGATTACTGTGGATCAGCCCCTACTTTGACTTGTGGAGGTATTTCTTCGCCATCACCCTCCAGAAGAAGAGGGAGAAGGGCGGCAGGCAGGAGCTGCACATGCCGATGGGGTGCACCGACATCCAACTTCAGAACAATCAGTTCGGTGAGTACCCATCCATGCGGCTCTCGACGTCCAACAAGGGGTGACACTCGCAGTGGTTCTACCTCAAGAATGCTACTGCCGCCCCTCTGCCGGAGTTCACCGGGCGCCTGATCGAAGAGGGCCTGGAGCAGTGGAGGAAGTGGGGCATCCCGGAGAAGGACAAGAAGAAGATCCGAGACCACATCACCCCCATCCACATCCTGAAGAAGAACGACCTAAAAGGGTCGGGCGTCATCGGGGCTTACCACGCGAGGAGGGTGGCGCCGTTGATGACGCACGCGCTCTCGCTATACGTGATGGTGCCCGAGGCATCGTTCGATGGAACGACGCTCGCTGAGGGAACGCTCCCTAACTCCGAGATAGCGCAACACATCAAGGAGGTGATGGAGCCTTTGCGGGATGATGCGGGTGCCACCCTTGACTTTGTCTACCTGGTTCCGGGGCATCCTCCGATGTGGCCAGAGCTAGGCTACGTTGTCTTCGTAAGTTTCCCTTTCTCTTGCCTTCTCTTTAATTGATTTCCCGACCCCGTGAGACTAACTTTGAGAGGGGCGGGACCAGCCAAGGGACCTCATCCTCACGGATCACCCGGCATCGCTGCCGAGGGATTCGGCTGCGAGGGCGGCGAATCACGCCGAGGGTGAGCGATTGAGGAAGGCGAAGGAGGATAATAAGACAAAGAAGCAGCGGAAGCTGCGGGCATGGGAACGAGGGGAGGACACTGACAATGATGATGATGATGATGATGGTGACAACGATGAGGTGATGGAGGGAGAAGAAACGGTAGCTGACGATATTGAGTGGGACAACCTGGAGAACGAGGATGCGTTGACAGGCATGGGTTTGTCCTTACAGGCGTCGAGACCCTTCCTGTTCCATCGAGGGGAGGGCACATCTAGGGAGCCGGTGGAGGCGAGCCATTTTGACGACACCCCCTAGGAATCGACGGAGGTGGGATGTATCATCGGCCTACCCTAGGAGCCAATAGAGGCGGGCGGCTCTGCCGTCGTGCTCGAGGTGCCAGCGGAGGCGGGCGGCTCCACCATCATGCCCCAAGAGCCAAGGGGAGAGGGGCGTTCTGCCAATGTGCCCCAGGTGCTACCAGGGGCGAGCCCCTCTGCCTAGGAGCAGGGGCCAAGCACGAGGCGAAGCAAGGGTCGGGGGGTTCGTCCCCCAAATGTATCTGCCGCCCGACAGTGCTGAGGTGAGTTATCAATTCCTTTGTTTTTCCTGTTTTAGTTGGATTTTATCGTGACTTATGTTTTTTGTCCCTTGCAGCGTTGGCAGGCAGCGGAATCCTTTGGCGCTGACGCCGAAGAAGAGCATCGCCCTCCAATCGGGGTGGCGACCGTCCGCTGGTGTCGCACCCATTTTGGGCAGGAGCGGCGCCAGTGTGACCGCATCACCAGCCGATTAGGCGCCCGTGCCCTCGGCAGGATGGATGGATGCGGGCGTTCAAGGGGCGCCTTCGGAGGTCGTGGAGCAGCCGGTGACGGCCGTGATATCGATGCCAACGGCGGGGCGGATGGGGTTGCCAACCGCGCTCATGGCGCTGACCGTGGCAGGCGCGACGTAGCCAGTCGTGACCCCACCGATGTAGGTGGAGGTGGCAGTGGCCGTGACAAATGGGTCACAACTAGGCACAACCGTAGCGTCGCCTGAGGTGGGCTGGACGGAGGAGGACACGGCCAAGGGGTCCCCGGGAGTCATGGTGCTGGGAGAGAGGTTCGCGTCCACACCGCTGACACCTTCCATCGCTGTAGGGGGAATCCCAGCGGGGATGTCACGGCAAGAGGGGTTGGTGGCACTTAGGGCCAGCGGGGAGTTGTCCCAAACCCTAACGTCGGTGGGCAGCGGCTCGCCCGTGCTGGGCGAGCCCCTGCTCTAGTGGATGGATCCATAGGATCCGACGTCGATGCTTTTTACCCTTGATGATGCTATAGAGATCATGGAGTGGGAGAGCCTCGACGTAGGGATCACGTCCGTGCTCGAGGCCCTAGACCACGCCATGGGCGCATTGCATGACTGTTGTTCCCTCCGGTCAGGTATTGCTTGGTCCTGCTTCTTGCCCTTTTCTTCCTCTATATACTTTTTGTATCCTGACCATTGTCTCCCTGCAGTCTCTTATATATCGCAACCGGGGGAAATCTTGGTTCCTTCATCAACAGAAGGAAGCGTTAGGACCGCCTCATCGAGGAGGCACGGCTACGCGGGGAGGTGATAGCTCCGCTCATTGCCGCCCAACAGAGGGTGGTCGAGCTGACTCCCCTCGCCAAGGAGGCGGCTAATCTTTGGTCATGGGTGGCTGAGGCCCGTCGGGATGCTGACAAGGCTGAGAAGGCGATCGAGGCCATGTCGGCGAGGTCATGAGAGGATGACGAAGAAGTCGCCAGGGTTAGGAAGGAGCGGGATGAGTTGCTCTAGAAGGATTCCAAAACCCGCCAATGGATCCTTGACCTTCTGGGCGAGGTTGAGAAAGAAAGGGATCTAAAGCTGGGGGCCGAAGCGAAGCTCATGGCCCTAGAGAAAAGGGTGAGCCTGGATGCCACGGTAGTCGCTCGGCTGCGCAAGGAGCGGGATGAGTTGATCCAAACTGTGGAGAGGCTCTGCTCGAAACACGGTGCGGCTCACAAGGAGCACGACCAGGCTTTCCGAGAGCGTGACCAGGCCTGCCAAGAGCACAATGACACGTGGTAGAAGGTCAGCTCTGATGAGGACATGACACCCATGCATATGACCATGTTTGGCACATGGTATGGAGGGGTAGGAGGCCAGCAAGGGTGTCCAAGTCAAGAAGGAGGTCCGAGGCTAATTCAGTTCGAGTCCCCGAGGTGGAGGCCTAAAGCAACTCAAGTTCGAGTCTGCCTCGGCTTCCAGGACCAGTCTGCCTTAAACTGGTCACCCAGGACGTATCCGGACTCTGTTTTCGACGATCCACATATGGTTGGAAAGCTAATTTGATAAGGAAGCCAATACAAGTGGTTTCACGTCAAAAGACCTTCAGAATCAATGGGAATCATCAAAACAAGTCAGCGTCCAGAATCTGTCAGGGTGCTGCGACACCGTCTTTTGGTCCGTTGGACCGTGTATCATGTTTGGGCCCATTAGGGGGCGAGTCCAGGGGAGTGACGCCCAAGACTCTATAAATACTAGTCGTCGCTCTCCTTAGAGTTTGGGTTTTGTTTAGTTATTGATTTCCTCGTGAAACAGACGTCGTTTTGCTACAACTGTCACCGCCAAGGCCGCTTGCTGTGAATCAGGGTCCCAGTTCTTGATCTTGTTCGCCTGTGATGATTAGTCATTTCGAATAAAGACTTGAATTCTTTCTTATTATCATAAGCCTCATATTTATTTGCAATTTTAGATTACATTTATCTCGTTCTTGCTTGTGTTCTCGATTCGCTTACAGGAAAGCCTTCTCGGCGAGGTCAATCGCGTTCGCGTGGTTGATAACCAACGGAGCAGTGGTGTAACGGTTGCGGGGGTCCGAATCAGTCTTGGTTCGAAGCCTAGATCGTGAACGTCGAGTCTCCACCAATCTACGCTATCATACCTTTCGAAAGATTGGGCCTAGTCTACATCTAGTGGTATCAGAGACCTTGTTGCCCGTTAGGTATAACTTTGTTTTTCTCTTTAGATTGTTACTATTTTTTGCATTACCTATAGTCCACAAAAAGCCAAAAAACAATATACATTGTCACATATTCCCTGTCCTATAGCCTAATTGTGCCATGCAAGTTCGTCTCTGTTTTGCGTTGTTGAGTTTGTGCCCTAGGTCAAGTTTTTGTTGCTAGTTTTAGATCGTTTTTAGTGCAGTTTGTGTTTTCCCCTTTATTTTCATCATAATCCATGAACATCTCCAAGTCTTATTGAGTTTTCTTTGTATCCATCAAACCCTAGTCCACGCCATCTAATTTCCTACACTTGTCTTCACTGTTTCCATTAAATCATTGCTGCCGTGACCAATTTTGCGCGCATTGTTACCGTTTTATCCTCTAATTCGGAGTGCGTTCGTAAAATTGGTCCTAGTTTTCGCATACGAACTCGGATTTCGACATTCCATATATCAAAATCGATTAGAAATTTTTTTGGATCCGTCCATCCCCAATCTTACTAGGGTCATGAGATTTTTATTTTGATCAAAAAGTGGTCACAAGATCCTCTTTTCGTGGTCACAAGGTTTTTGTCGATTTTGAGCACGTCTTCTGGAAATTCTACAGGCCACGTCTTTCACTTGTTTAAGCTCATATTTTCTATGGTTACTTCTTTTGTGCTCCTAAGTAAAAGAAAAATATAAAAAAAATAAAATAAAAAAGTCAAAATTTCCCAAAAAACAACGACAGCCCAAAAAATAGAAAAAAAGAGAGGGGCAAAAGAGGAACAATATCTAGAGGAGCACATAGAGAGCGTTATTTGAGCTGTGTTTGCGTGTGCTGATTTCTATCTTGTTCCTAATCATATTCTTGCTGTTCACATCACTTGATACATTTGGTACTTGGAACGTGAGTTGGCCCGCAACTAAGACAAGTATTTGGGATACTTATTCAGCTTTGCTATTCAGTTGCGAATTTTGCTATTCCTTGCTACTATATTGTGTCTATCCATGCTTCACTTTTTTCTAACCAAGTACAGGTTCGCCTTGCAACTGTTACACTCAAGCTACAACGGTATCACAGTCACCGACCGATTGCACCGCCTGTTGCTTTGGTAAGAATACTTGTAAGACCATGGTAAGACACTTAAAAGTTGAGTGTCTTGTTTTTCCTTGTCCACAACCTAAGTAGTTGGTAGGGATAATACTTTTGTATTGTCTTTTGCTGTCTTCTAACAATGATAGGTTGTTTGTATCCACCAATCGACGCTATCATACCTATCGAAAGATTGGGCCTAGTCTACATCAAGCTCCCTCTAGGCTGAGCTTGAAAGGGAGACAACCCGGAAGTTGGAGGCCAAGAGTGTTTCTATCGGGCTAGATGTGGATCTCGCCGAGGTGAGGAGAAATGTTCAAGCAGAGAGTTATGAGCTCGGTATCCTAAGCACCGCCCTTGGAGTGATCTGTGATGACCTTGAGTTGGTGCGGTCGAAGGGGACCAGCTCGTTCGCGGCTCATGCCATCGAGATAACACCTCAGGTGCGCCACCTCGAGAGGAATGTCCTTCACACCAGGGTCAATCAGTCCTTTATGATTGCTCATTCTCATTATGGGGATAGCATCGATCTGGAGGCAATGAGCCACGGCTATGTGCCCAGGTTATGAAGTCCACGAGTTGGAGGAGATGGAAATGGCGGTGGCTCCCCTTTCACAGGCCCTGGCGGATAGGATAGAATGCATAGTTCTCCCCTAGAGGGGCTAGTTAGTTAAATAGGTTGGGTAGCCATTTTTGTAATAAGCGGACAAGTTCTAACCCTTGTGTTTCGTTTGAACAAGTTTGTTCTTTTGTTTCGTTTAAATAAGTCTGTTCTTTCTCCCTTTTTATGTGTAAAAAGGGGTTAATGCATTCTGACCCTTCCTGTTGCTAGGACTGTAAAGCTTGAGGTGTGGGCAGGAAACTCTGGTCACACTGGTAAGCAAGAGTGCCGTAGCCGCTGGGACGTAGGTTTCTGGCTGTCCGACTAATTTTTCTCGGCGTTCATTTCCACAAACCTTGCCTCTAGGTTTTTAACGTGAGAAAGGGTCAAGCATGGTGACTGCTTCAGAAAGGGTATATGTATACCCTTATTTGCCCTCGAGGGAGACCCAACCCCTTGCCATTGCCGGGGTCAGATTTCACTAAAGATCGAGGAGACGATAGCAAAACTAGTAGGGGAAAGTGTTTTTTGTTTTAGAAATGTCATTCTTAGCTTTCATACACACCCTTTCCCTAGGATCGGAGCCATCATTCTGTGACCGCACATTCAGTCTCCTTGCGAGTCCAACTTTCCTTGAGCCCCCGTGTGTAGTGGGGGTCCTATCAAGGGTCAGCTCATCTTTGTGATCGTCACCCCGTCCATGGTTTTTGTAACCAGAGGGGTTGAGCTAATGTCACTTGCCTTGATGGCTTGAGTGATGCGCTCGGTGAGCTCGCTAATGGGCATGTCTGAGTGGAATCTAGGTCCATCGTTCATAACTAGGTAGGCATAGCCCTCATGTGGCATTCCATTGCTCCTTAACCTGCCTCCCGATAGATGCTCGAGTCGTTCTATAGACCGACTCAGGTGGCCCGCTGGCCTCCCCTCGATAGAGATTTTGTGGGTATGGCTTGAGGTTAGAATCGAATGAGAAGGTCAAGATGACCCTATCCGCTTCTGAGTGGGTTGGGCAAGAGCCGCTAGGGCTCATCTGTGTTTTCTGCCTTGGCTCTATTCGACGTGAGGTGGACTTGAGCCCTTCGTAGGCCAGCCTTCGAACCTCGGTCGGTCGGATTCCTAAGTCAGGGTCGGGTGGCTCAAGCCCCTAAGCCTTGTTGGGCTCGGTAGGGGTTGGCCGAGTCTTATGCGTCACCCCATCTATGGTTTCCACAACCGGAGGGGTTGAGCTAACGACACTTGCCTCAATTGCTCGAGTGTCGCGCTCGGTGAGCTCGCTAACAGGCATATCCAAGTGGAATCTAGGTCCGTCATTTGTGATGGAGTAGGAATAGCCCTCATGTGGTATTCCACTGCTCCTTAACCCACCTCGGTAGATGCTCGAGTCATTCCAGAGATCGACTCAGGTGGCCCGCTAGTCTCCCCTCGATGGAGATTCTGTGGACTTGGCTCGAGGTTAGGATCGAACGAGAAGGTCGAGATGACCCTATTCACTTCTGAGCGGGTCAGGCAAAGGCCACTGGGGCTCATCTGCATTTTCTCCCCTAGCTCTGTTTGACACGAGGCGGCCTCGAGCCCTTCATGGGCTAGCCTTCAAACCTCGGTCGGTCGCCACTCATATTGAATGAGACGACCACTGCTTCATGATTCGATGCGAAGCGTTGTGATGAAATAATTGCATATGCGATGCTTGGATGTATGGGAATGGATGAATGAATGCGCATGCACTAGAAAAGTAAACTGGGGTTTGGTAAAGTTACCTCGATGGCTCGAGTGACGGGTTCATGGAGCTCTTACCGGATATGTTTGAGTGGAAATCTGGGTTCGTCGTTCGTGATGGAGTTAGCATAACCAGCATGGGGCATCCTGCTGCTCCTTACTCGTCTCTCGGTAGTGGCCTAAGCTGTCCGATTGACTTGGGTGATCTGCTGGCCTCTCCTCAATGGAGATTTTGCCGGTGGCCCCCCTCCAAACCCTTCCTAGGAAGGCAAAGGCTAAAGCTCAGGGTGCGAGCAACAAACTCTGATCACGCTGGTGAGCAAAAATGTTGTAGCCGCTGGGGCTTAGGTTTTTTATAGTCTGACCAGTTTTACTCAGCATTTGTTTCCACAAACCCTGCCTTTATGTTTTTTAATGTGATAAAGGGTCAGACATAGAGAATGTCTACCGAATAGACATACTCTGACCAGACCCTGAGTGAGGCCCGACCCCTTATCATTGCTAGGGTCGGGTGTCACTTAAAGATCGAAGGGGTCGATAGCGAAACTAATAAGAGAAAACACACATAAATTAAGGGTGACCTATCTCTTGGTAGTGGCCCGAGCCATCCGATCGACTTAGCTGACCTGCTAGCATAGGGCTTACCTTGATGGCTTGAGTGATGGGTTCAGGGAGCTCTTATCGTATATGTTCGAGTGGAATCCAGGTCTGCCATTTGTGATGGAGTCGGCATAACCCGCATGGGGCATTCTACTACTCCTTACCCATCTCTCGGCAGCGGCCCAAGCCATCTAATCGACTTAAGTGACCCGCTGGCATAGGACTTTCCTATAGAGATAGAGGATGAGATCATTCCCCCCAAGAAATTAGTTAGGCAGATAAGCCAGACGACGAACTTGTAATGAGTGAACAAGCTCTTAGATTTCATTATGGCCAAACAGATTTTTAGCCCTTCTCCTCTTTTGGTATAAAAAGGTTAGTGAGTTCTGACCCATTCCGTCGTTAAGGCTGTAAAGCTTGAGGTGCCGGTAAACAAACTCTGATCATGCTGGTGAGCAAAAACACTGTAGCCGCTGGGGTGTAGGTTTCTTGTAGTCCGACCAGTTTTACTCAATGTTCGTTTCTGCAACCCTTGCTTTGAGATCTTAACGTGAGAGAGGGTCGGGCATAGAGACCGTTTGCCAGGTGGATATACTCTTAAATGCGTTCTGACTCTTTTCGTAGTTAAGGCTTAAGAAGCTCGGGGTGCGGAAAAAAACTCTAATCACGCTGGTAAGCAAAAACGCTGTAGCCACTGGGGCGTAGGTTTCTTGTAGTCTGACTAGTTTTACTCAGCGTTTGTTGCCATGGCCTTCGCTTCTAGGTCTTAATGTGAGAAAGAGTCGGACATAGAGAATGTCTACCGAATAAATATGCTCTTATCAGCTCCCGAGTGAGGCCCAACCTGTAACACCCTTGGTGTTAAGCATGCATTTAACCTTGACATTGCATGAGCATAAGCATCCTTGAGTATGAGCATCTCAATTACTATCCCTTTGTTGGCTTATATTGCATGTGTTATTACCGAATTGCCTTACTTATGTTAGGGTTTACATGTAACCAATGTATGAAATGTGTGTGGAACCTTAGGAGTACCTTAAACATGTTTAGAATAGCATAAGGAACAACTTTGGTATTCATGACTAAGGCTAGTTTGGTCTCTAAGTCCTAGTTAGAGTGTAAGTCATCATTTAAAGTAGTATGTTTGACCTAGTTTGAACTATGTCATAGAGTCTTTGCATGGCAAAGCACCCATACACAAAGTTGTAGTATTTGAGTAGAGCAACAACTATTATTTTTGGGTCATGCGCTAATTCAGTGCATAGCTTGGTCATTTTGAGCTCACAAAAATCAGTAAAACACAAGTTTCAACACTTAGAAATTTTCTAAGTCATATTAGGTTTTTAGTTTGATTTTCCTAACTTTGTGATGATTTTACTCCTTATTCGTTGAGAATTAGACCATGATCTTTTAAGAGAAATTGGAGATGGTATATAGGGCTACAACTTTGGTTAAGGAAGATTTCGCTAATGTGTCAGTGGATTAGGAGTTTGAACACCGTCCAATCGCGTTGTCAGGCGGGTTCACGGGCTCTGATGGCCTATTCGGCCTAGCCAACAGTGCCCGACCAGCGTAGGGTTTGGCCGCCATGTGGAGGCCGTTCGACAGTCGATGGCCTGGCCAGTCAGGCCACGGTTGGCCACGACGCGCCTTCACCCGCCCAACACTCGCCCGTGACTTCATGTGCTCTCATTTCACCTCCTGCCTCCTTCGCTTGCGCCTCTACCTATAGCAGCGAGAGCTCACCGCCAGTCACCATTGCTAGCCACACAGCTCGCACCTGTGTCACTCCTTCGCTGTAGGCATTGCTCCATTGTGCTTCCACCACCTTACCGCACCACCTTGCTTGCTAGCCACGCACGATAAGGCCTCCGTGCAACGCATGGCCTCACCATCATTTCGCTGCTGTGCCATGTCGCCATGGCTAGGGCCATCTTTGACCACCGTTGGTCATGCTAGTGTGTGCGCTAGGATCACCAGTAGTATGTAGAAGCTTGGCTGAACCCTAGATCGAGCTGGCTCGGCCAGCTCCGATGCCTCATCGTCAACCGCATTCGCCGTGCCAGCCATGAGCACCGTCGTCATGCTTAGCTCTGACAATCGGTCCATCTAGCTAGCTTGATGTGTTCGGGATGTCATGGGGATCATGTGGTCCTGGTGTCATCGCTAGAGAGCTCGTCGTCGGTGAACTCCGGCTGGTCCACGCCGCTAGATAGATTCCCTATTTTGGTTAGGATAGATTGTGAATTAGTTTTTGGTGATTAAATAAGAATTGTAGGCAATTTTATAAGATTTCCAGAAAGTCCAATATAACAACATTTGGATAAGTATAACTTCAGTTATGATGTAAACTTGTACCTGCCATGTGTAGCTTAGACATTGCCTTGTGTGAAATTTGCAAGTAGATAGAGAAGAGATATGCACCTACTCAGTTAGTATAGAGTTATCATTGCTATCATGGTGTAACTTAACATCATTATCGCAGCATGTACCTTTCCATATCACATCATCCATGATCCCTCTTATGCATTCATGAGACTCACTTATGCATATGCACGCAATAGGTGCAACCGAGGAGATCACGTTGGTGGAACTCGACGTCAATCCATAGAAGGAGAACCTAGAGGTGAAGCACCAGGAGGTTCCCAGAGAAGGAGAGCCTGAGGTTGATCATCTCCCGGAGTGCCCTGATCATCAGCCATCAATGTTCGTGAAAGGCAAGCCCCGGAGCATTATAAGTCTCCCAACTTTATTAATGTCACCTAAAGTTATTCGTATTGATGCATTACATGACAGGAGTTGTTTGGAAACAGTTGTTGCATATTACCCTTCCTTGACTAGAAATATCTACCATGAATCCTATTAAGTCTAGGAGCGCTTATTATGCTTAGCTATGCTTAGACCAGTAGAAGTGTGATTTCCTGTCACCTGCGAGCTATAGGTGATAAGTTGATCATGATTGGCTATATTGTCCTATCATGGAACATAACCGGGTATTGTTGAATAAATGGAGACCAGGCGTAGTCTTATGTTGTGGTATCATAGTGATTCCATCTGTGTCGTTTAAGGACCGGCCATTGGAGGTTTATCTTGTCATATTGAACGCACAGCCTCTCACATAGTTGGCCGAATAAGTCATTCCGATCATGAAGCCGAGTAGCTCAACTCAGGCTAGGGACATGAGTAGTTAAAGTGCGCACTCTAGAGGTAGTAAGGATGTGCAGAGAGCCAATGGTGTAAGCCCAAGGGTGGGTTAGAGTCCTGAGCCCCCTTGGCAGATTGGTTGTATCTTTGAGGGTGCGGTGCTGGTCCTACCTATGATTGTACTTGAGTTGTCCCAAAGGTGACCTAATGTGACCCCGATGGGGGAAGTATGGGTGTGTGTTAGGAATAATTCCCTAGCTGGGTAGGAATCGATTCAAATCGCCGTCTCTCCCGGATAGTGAGAACTTGACAGGAGTACACTTCATCATAGTAATTGATGGAAGTGTGGTTATGAGATTATGCAAGAACTCAACTGGATATGGTTATTATTGTGATGACTTAATGATACCAACATGTTTGGCATAGGATAGTTGCTAATCTAGTATGAGATAGGATTAATAACTGGTGATTCACAATTAAAGATATGTTGGATAACTTATGCTTTTTCTACAAATAATGTCTACCAGCTCTACTTAAGAAGCCTTGCATACTCCTTGGTGTCTTAGTATATTAGTTGGACGGGTAAGTCTAGCTAAGTACCTTCTCGTACTCAGGGTTTTATTCCCATTGTTGTAGATAATGTTATGTATCACGGCTACTGCAAGAACTGCTTTGCTGCTGCAGTGGATGAGGACTAGGACCATGGGCAATGGTCATTCTATATATCATCTCACCCTTGTGCTTTTGGTTGGAGATGACTATGAAACTGGCTTTGTATTAAACTATGTGTGATGTCAATGTTAAACTACTTTGCTTCCGCTACTTTCAAACTTGGTTTGTAATAATTATTCCAACTCTGATGTATGAGAAATATTGGTGAACTGTGATGTAACATGTGACTGGTTATGTTGAATCTCTACGATCTTGGTTTGTATGTTGGTTGTTTGAGATCCTTTGCAATTTTATTGGACTACCAGGTTTATATAGGCTCAAGTATGATAGTTTGATCGCTTCGGTGATTGCTATTGTTCTTGTGCTCTTATAAATTAGACAGTTCTGTGACACAACCCTCTGCCGTTGCTAGGGTCGGGTGTCACTAAAGATCGTGGAGTTGGTAGCGAAACTAATAAGAGAAAACGTGTGTAAATTTAAGGGTTAAAGCTACGTAGTTGTTCAATGTTCCAGGCATTGACGAAGACTTCATTGTCAATGGTCTTAAGCTTGTAGGTGCCTGGTTGGAGCACCTCCGTGATGATATATGACCCCTCCCATGGCGGAGAGAGCTTGTGGTGGTTCTTGTTGCTCTGGACAAGGTGGAGCACCAGGTCCCCAACGTTGAAGGCCCAACCCCGCACTCGACAGCTGTGGTACCGGTGCAATGCTTGTTGGTACTTGACCTAGCGGAGGAGGGCAATGTTGTGTGCTTCATCTAGCTGGTCCATGGCATCCTCAAAGGATGCCTCGGCTCCCTGTTTGTTGTACACCCTGACCCTTGGCGCTCCATAGTCGAGGTCGGCTAGGAGGATAGCCTTGGAACCGAAGACCATGAAGAACGATGTGTAGCCAGTGGCCCAACTGGGGGTCATCCTCAGACTCTAGAGTACCATGGGAAGCTCCATGACCCATCATCCGCTAAACTTATTCAACCGGTTGAAGATCCTAGGCTTAAGGCCTTGTAGGACCATGTCGTTCGCGTGCTTGACATGCCCATTCGTGCGGGGGTGCGCCACGGTAGCCCAATCGATGTGGATGTGGTATTCATCATAGAATCAGAGAAACTTCTTCCTAGTGAACTATGTGTCGTTGTCCATGATAATGGAGTTTGGGACTCCAAAGCGATAGACGATGTCAAGGAAGAATAGCATGGCTTGTTTAGACTTGATCATGGAGATCAGTCAAGCCTCTATCCACTTTGTAAACTTGTCTACGATGACAAGCAAGTGTGTATAGCCCCCGTGCGCCCTCTTGAGAGGTCCGACCAGATTGAGCCCCTAGACCATGAATGTCCATGTGATGGGGATCATTTGGAGTGTTTGGGCCAGTTGGTGGGTCTGCCGAGCATAGTATTGACACCCTTCATAGGTGCGCATAATCTGTTTAGCGTTGGCTACTGCGGTCGGCTAGTAGAAGCCTTGTCGGAACGCATTTCCAACTAGGGTTCTAGGCGTGGCATGGTGACCACGAGACCCCACCGTGGATATCGCTCAGCAATCGCTTTCCTTGTTTGATGGGGATGCAATATTGCAGGGTCCCAGTGTGGCTTCGCCTATAGAGCTCACCCTCAATAACAACAAAGGACTTGGCACGATGCGTGAGCTATTGGGCCTCTATTTTGTCCATCAACAGCGCCTCACGAAGGAGGTAGTCGAGGTAAGGCGTCCTCCAGTTGCTGATCGGGCTCTGTTGCTGGATCCTTGTCAAGCTCTATGACTTTAGGGTCCGATGGAGCCAATGGCTAGTTAGCCTCTGAGCCCAGGGCAGGCGGCCCATCACTGACTTGTTCTAGCTCCTCATAGCAGACCAAGGACTTGTACTGATCACTGGCAAAGACGCCTGTCGGCACCGGCTCTCGGCTGGACGTTGTTTTCGCCAGCGCATCGGCCGCCTCATTAAGACGCCTTGGAATGTGAATGAGCTAGAGACCGTCGAACTTGTCCTCCAGCTAGTGGACTTCTTGACAATACGCAGCCATCTTGGCATTGTAGCAGCTTGATTCCTTCATGACTTGGTCGATGACCAGCCGGGAGTCGCCCTGGATGTCAAGCCGTCGGATACCCAACTTGATGGCAATGCGTAGGGCATTGATGATGATGAGGACATCACTTCTTCAGAGGTACCCGCTGATCCTCCAACCGTCATGCAAGGTCCAATGACCCGGGCTCGAAAGCGACAACTCAATTTAGAGGTGAGCTTGTTCTTAAGCGATACTTTTCATACTTTTGAGAATAGACTACTACCTAATGATGCTATCTTGCTTAGAAACATTGGAGAGGGTCATGAAGGACTTAGAGGAAGTGGTGGAGGTGATGATGACCAGCAAGGACGTCCAACACAAGCCAGAGGCCCAGTCCAACATGAATTCGAGTCTGCCTCGGCCTCCAGTACCAGTCTACCTTAAATTGGTCACCCAGGACGCATACAGACTCTGTTTTCGATGATCCACATATGGATGGAAAGCTAATTTGATAAGGAAGCCAATCCAATTGGTTTCACATCAAAAGCTGTTCGGAATCAACAAGAATCGTCAAAACAAATCAGCATCCAGAATCTACCAGGGTGCTGCGACACCGTCTTTTGGTCCGTTGGACCATGTATCGAGTTTGAGCCCATTAGGGGCACATCCAGGGGTCTTGCACGACCCTAGAGTCTTTATAAACAGCCACCACCCCTCCATTAGGGTTTGGGTTTTGCTTAGATTATTCTGTCAAGAATAGTTTCGCCGTTCATCGGTTTGTGAGACCCCAACTTTATGAGATTAATTATTCATCTGCAATTTGGTTGTGTTCTTTGTTGTTCTTGCTTGTGTTCTTCATTGCGCAGGCAGAGATTAGCCTTCTTGGTGAGGTCAACCTGGTCCAACACTCAGTTGATAACTAGAGGAGCTGTGGTGCTAAGATTGCAGGGTTCGATCTTTTGATCTGAAGCCGGATCGGTGTGTCATTCTCCGCCACAACAATAGTTACCACAACCTGACAGAAGATTGGGATCCCCCGTCTCCATTAGATGAGCACCTCATAACCGGCCACATTGTTGGAGGAGGGGAAATGTATGCGAACCATGTACCTCATGCATACCTCGAGGGGTGAAACGAAGACCAGCCCCATGCCCGCACCTCTCTTCATCAGCGATCCATCAAAGTACATCATCTAGTACTCTTGGTCGATGACTACTGGCGGCATTTGGACCTTGGTCCACTCTACGATAAAATCAGCCAACACTTGGGACCTGATGGCCGTCCAAGGGGCATATGAAATGCCTTGGCCCATCAGCTCGAGTGCCCACTTTGTGATTGTTCCTGTGGCATCCTGATTTTGGATGACTTTGCCGAGAGGGAAGGACGTCACGACCATCACTGAATGCAAGTTAAAGTAGTGACATAGCTTCCTCTTGGTGATAAGGATGGCATACAGGAGATTCTGGATTTGGGGGTAGCGAGTCTTAGAATCGGACAAGACCTCGCTAATGAAGTACATGGGACGCTGTACTTTGAGGGCATGTCCCTCTTCTTCTCGCTCTACTACCAGGGCGGCGCTGACCACTTGCGTGGTGGCTGCAATGTAGAGCAGAAGTGGTTCCCCGTTGGTCGGAGGGACCAGGATCGAGGCCTTCATCAGAAGCCGCTTGACCATGTTAAGTGCTTCCTAGGACTCGGGTGTCCATTCGAAATGGTCAGCCTTCTTCAGGAGCCGATAGAGGGGGAGACCTCATTCACCGAGGCACAAGATAAAGCGGCTGAGCATGGTGAGGCACCCTGTAACTCACTGTACCCCCTTTATGTTCTGAATCAGGCCCATCCTCATGATGGTCGAGATCTTCTCCGGGTTGGCTTCGATGCCACGCTCAGAGACGATAAAACCAAGCAACATACCCCTTGGGACCCTGAAAACATACTTCTCGGGGTTAACCTTAATGCTATTTGCTTAGAGTTTCATGAAGGTCTGCTCTAGGTCGGCTATGACCTGATTAGCCCGTTTGGACTTGACCACGATGTCATCCATGTAGGTCTCAATGGTTTGCTCGATGAGGTCCCTGAAACACTTGAGCATACAATGCTGGTACATAGGCCCCGTGTTTTTAGACCGAACGACATTGTGACATAGTAGAATGATTCGAATGGGGTGATGAAAGATGTCACAAGCTGGTCGGACTCTTTCATCACAATTTGATGGTACCCGGAGTATGCATCGAGGAAGCAAAGGGTCTCGCACCCTGAGGTTGAGTCGACTACTTGGTCTATGCGTGGCAAAGGAAACAGATCCTTTGGACATGCTTTGTTGAGACCCATGTAGTCAACACACATTCTCCATTTCCCACTCTTTTTTCATACCCAAATGGGATTGGCTAACCACTAGGGGTGGTGTACTTCTTTGATGAACCCGGCCGTCAAAAGCTTCCCAATCTCCTCACCGATGGCCCTGCGCTTCTCCTCGTTGAAGCGACATAGGTGCTGCTTCACCGACTTGGAGCCTAGCCTAATCTTCAAGGCATGCTCGATGACTTCTCTCGGAATGCCTAGTATGTCCGAGGGTCTCCATGCAAAGATGTCTCTATTGGCGCGGAGGAAGTCAACAATCATGCTTTCCTATTCGGAGGAAAGCGTGGTGCCAATGTGCACCACTTTGCCCTTGGAGCCACTAGGGTCTATGAGGACCTCCTTGGCGGCCTCTATAGGCTAAAAAGAGCCGGTCAACAGCTTGGGGCCGGGTGCTTCTTTAACGACCTCCTCCATGATGGCCACAAGCTCTTTGGAGGTGACAATTGCTGTGGTATGTTCATAGCACTCGACGTCGCACTCGTAGGCACGCCGGAAGGAGGTGCCAATGGTGATGACCCCGCATGGACCCAGCATCTTCAGCTTTAGATAGTTGTAGTTGGGGACGACCATGAACTTCACATAGCATGGACATCCTAGGATGGCATGGTAGGTTCCATGGAACCCAACCACCTTGAAGGTAAGGGTCTCCATACTATAATTGGTTGGATCCCCGAAGGTGATGGTCAGATCGATCTACCCATGTGGCACAGCCTACTTTCCTGGCACAACACCGTGCAAAGGTGCCCTAGTCAGCCGGATGCCCGCTCGGTCGATGCCCATGGCGTTGAGCATTTTAGTGTACATGATGTTGAGGCCGCTGCCTCCATCCATCAACACCTTTGTGAGCTGCTTTGTGCCGATGATCGGATCAACCATGAGCGGATATCTTCTTGGTTGTGGGACACTTTTTGAGTGGTCGGTCCAATCAAAGCTTATGGCATACTCTGACCATCGGAGGAAGGTAGGTGCGACTGGCTCGGCCGTATAGACTTCACGACGTGCAAGCTTCTGACGGTGCTTGGAGTCATAGGCCGCCGACCCTCCAAAGATCATGAGGCAGCCATCTAGCGTTGGAAAGCCACCATCCTTCACCTTAGCGTTGTTTGCGGCTGGCTTGGGGGTCCTCCGTATGCTTCCCCTTGTTGGAGCCTTTGGTCAAGAGCTGCTTCATGAGGACGCAGTCCTTGTATAGGTGCTTGACGGGAAAAGCATGGTTCGAACATTGTCCTTTGAGCAGCTTCTCGAATTGGTCTAGGGTGCCCTCGGTGGGCTTCCGACCCCCCTTGCGATCGGTGGTAGCCACGAGCAAGCCCTCGTGCCACTGCTTGTTCTTCTTCTTGCTGGGATGGTTGGAGGCGCCTTCGCTGGTGTCCTCGTCCTGTTTCGCCTCACCTTTGAGGCGGTCAAAAATCGCTCGACCGCCTCCTCGCCAGAGGCATGGCTGGTGGCGATGTTGAGGAGGTCCTTGGTGGTTCATGGGCCCTTACATCCTAGCTTGTGAACCATGGACTTGCAGGTTGTCCCAAATAGGAAGGCTCCTATGATGTCAGTGTCGGCGACGTTAGGCAGCTCGTTGCACTGTCGGGAGAAGCGCCAGATGTACTCACGAAGAGTTTTCCTAGCCTTATGTCGGTAGTCTTTGAGATCCCATGGGTTCTCAGTACGCGCATATGTGCCCTAGAAGTTTCCCACGAAGATCTCTTTCAGGTCCACCCAACTTTGGATTATGTTGGTCAGAAGATGTTCCAACCACGTTCGTGCCGAATCGGCCAGGAATAATGGAAGGTTGTGGATAATTAAATTGCCATTATCCGCTCCATCGGCTTGGCAAGCAAGCCAATAATCCTTAAGCCATAGTCCGGGGTTTGTTTCCCCAGAGTATTTCAGGATGTTGGTTGGCAGTCGGTACCGCAGTGGAAAGACAACGTTGAGGATGTGTTGGCCAAAGGTCTAAGGTCCCATCAAGTTGGGGCTTAGGCTTTGTTCCTCTTGCTATCATAGCGTCCGCCATAACAAGGGTGGTAGCCGCGGCTTGCCCCCTCCCTCACATCACCATGGGTACGTCTACAGGCGTCGAGAGTGTCGCACGCATCACGGTGAAGGCCGAGATGCTCATGCACTGGGACCATGGTGTGTGGCCTGTCGCCTTGCTGCACCTGGTGGACTAACATGTGCATGTTGGGTCACTCTGAGGGCGCGCACAGGTTGGCATCGAGCTCGCATCGTCGGGATAGCGAGCTCTCGGCCTGTTGTGCCGCTGCACGCTCGAGTAGCGTGCGAATCTCATGATGGGCCCAACAATCTTTGAGCATCGTAGGCCCTAGAAGCCCTCGGAGCAAGGCCGCTATGGCGGCGATGTTTTGGATTGCTCGAGTGAAGTGTGGGAGGGCTTCATCGTCCTCGATGATCCTCTGGTTCATGTCATGAGCCACGGCGCGTGCACGCCCATCGTCTCTGTGGCGCTCGATCTCTCGCTCGAGCTCCGTGTGTTCCTGCTCGAGCTAGAGTCATGCTTCCTCGTGCTCTTAGTGCTGGGCCTTCAGCTGCTATATCCATAGGCGAGGTGGGCCCCTACATCCCTTTTGACCTCATCATCGTTGGGGTAGCCTCTCCCTCATGGATGCTTTCGACATGTCCCTTGGGGGTACCTGCCATGAAACATTCACGAGAGGGTTGATGGCTCCCCTTGCTAGAGTCAGAGCTGGAAGGCGACTCCGATTCTCCTGTGAGGAGGTCATGGAAAGATTCCACGATATATTTGGTCATCCCCATGAACTTGTCATTCGTAGGGGATGGGGGCGTGCGTTGCGCCACAAGGTGGCCAATAGTCTTAGCGGCATTGCGCAGACCAAACAGGAGCGCTGTCGGGGCGCTCCGGATGAGGTTTTCTGAGGAAAATGGCTCTCCACCGGCAAGCTGCTTCATGACGTTAGCGAACAAGAAGGTGAGGCGGCCTAGGTCCTCCTAGGACGGTTGGGGTCCTAGGAAGGCGCCGAGCTAGTGTTCTAGCCTCCCATAATCGAAGCTGAGGAGCTGGTCGCCCCCGGGGGCGTGGGCCTCCAGTGCGTGCAGCTGTAGCTTCTCAAGCGCCTCGGCGATCATGTCGAGGTTGGCAGAGTGGAGAGGTTGGACAGTGACGGGAGCCTGCACCAACTCTCCCCCTATCGTGACGATGAAGTCTAGGTTCCTGAAGCGCACGTGCGTGCCCAGAACCCAGTTGACGCTGTGACTAGCCATCCGAGGCCTGATGTGGATGTTGAGACGCACAAAAAGCCCCTACCTGGCGTGCCAACTATTGGTGTTTTCGGACCACCGACGAGTAAATTTGTATTTACGCATCTGGCTCGGATGGTGTGCTCGAAGGACACATGGGTTTATAATGGTTCGGATGGAATGTCCCTACGTCTAGTTTGCTGCTACTCGTGTTACTGGCACTAAAAGTTTGTAGTAGGGGTTACAAACAGGTGAGAGAGGAAGAGGATCCCAAGTCTTTGGTGAAAGGAATGAACAGGTGTTGAGAGCTCGATCGCTGCTCAGCTGTGTGCTTATGTCGTGCTCTTGTGTTTTTATCTCATGGTTCGGTCTTGTGCGGATCTGGATCGATCGGGTCCACTTCATGGGGTGCCCTGCTTTCCCTTTTATAGGCCAAGGGAAAGCGTGGGTTACAACGGAGGAAAAGGAGAAGAACTAGAGAGAGGAAGGCTTCCAGGATCGCCGGGTCCTTCTTCTCCTTCATGCGGGTCTCGCTGATCCTGTAGATGTCAACAGGGATAGCTCCACAGCGTGGCCTTGTCCGTCACTAGCGCCATGCATAGGAGTCATCTGCCGGTCATGGCGTTCCATCCCGTCCCGACGGACGTCATGGTGAACTGACGCGCCTGTCAGCATTTGTTTAAGAGTTAGGAAGAATAGCACCGGTACGCCCGACGTTGTTCTTGATGTGAATCCTCAGGTATGGCCAGTCATGGCCTCGGGTTACATCGAGTCGTGCCCATTTCTTCTCTGGTGTCAGAGTTTTGACCTAGGCCCATACGCCTGGACCTGGAGTGGTTGGCGGTGATATGGGTTCCCATCGGGTGAGACGGAGCACATGACCCTTTGGGGTTGGGCGAGATGGAGCCCATGACCCTTGGGGTTTGGGCGAGGCGGAGCACACGGCCTTAGGGTCGGGCGAGATGGAGCCCGCAGCCTCGGGGTCGGGCGAGGCAGAGCTTACGGCCTCGGGGTCGGACGAGATGGAGCCCCCGACCCAGAGGTCGGGCGAGGCGGAGCCCGCGCACCTAGGGTCGGTTGGAGCTGTAGTCGTAATCTTGACTGCTCGGATGAATCAATGTTGATGACCATTAGCTCCTCCTCTTAGGGTACCCTAGTACGGGTACCCGACAATTTTGTTGTCTTTTCTTCTGGGCTGTTACAGCTTTTGTGTTTGTAACTATGACATGGGGTTTCATCTAGATGAAACTCTCTCAATCTCTATCTTCATAACAATTAACTTGCCAAGTCATCAATTGCCCCCATAGGTCACAATATTAAATGCAAATGAAACCTAAATGAAATCTCGCTGAGAGTGACCTTAGTAATTAAGTGTGACGTGGGAAATGAATTCACAAGAATGAGACTTAGAGCATCTCCACCAGATTTCTCATATTGCATCTCCTATAACTTAAAATCAATTTAGGATATAGGAGAGTATTACTGCAGAAGATTATTTAAAACTTGTCTCCTATATTTCCTTTGAGATAAGGGAGAGTTGGGTGTCTCCTTTGTTCAGGAGAGATGGTGTTTCTTTTAGGAAATCTCTTAAAATTTATAGGTATAGGAGATGAGATAAGAGATCTGCTATAGGTCGGTATAGGAGATTGGATATGATTTCTGATGGAGATGCTTAGTCTGGCAACCTTTTGTAATAGTGTAATGGAACCATTCACATAGTTAATGTCCCACGCCAAACGTGATAGCACGCTTGAATCGTAAATAGATCACATCATAGTTGCAGAAAAACCTAAGGAAACAACCTAAGCAGGAATTCCAAACTGACCTAGCTCTTTTTGACTGATTTGGTGTGAAAACCTATGAACGCTTCTCGTGAAGAAAAACTTGCACCTAGGGTTGTTCTAGGGTCGGCAAACCACCTATAGTGTATGTCTATATACCGTTGAGAAGCTTGCAAAATAAAAAATACAGGGGGTAGAAAAGTTAGGGTTTGAGAGATAAAAAAACTAAATGTATTTTGATTTTTATTGATTGGATATCTTTAATTGTCTTGTCCTATCATATTTATATAGGATGTGGTGGTCTTATCATATTTGAAATGGTTTACAACTTAAATTCTACACGTTCCAAATTTCAATTCAGACTAGCCAAAACCGGCCTGATCGGTTTAGCAAACATGCCTGGCCAGCGGAAAAGCCATAATGGGCTTAATTAGGTTATCAACAAGAACATATCGGGTAGCTCTTTAGAAAGCGTGCGGCAAACAGAGAGGTTTGAATAATTTCTCTTAGTTTAGTTGGTTTATGCACGTGCTTTGGTTTGATTTATCAACTGATATTTAGGGAGTGTTTGCAGACAGAAACATTTTGGATTCTGGTCTTGAAATCAAGAATTGGTGCCAAACAACTAAACCATATAATTTGGTGAAATCGTTTCGGTTAAATCATTTATCAAGAAATTTGGTTTTGGCGAAATGCTAACCGAAATTGTTGTAAAAAACTGATAACCAACCAAAATCGGTTCGGTTAATTGGTTGAATACATATTTTATTTTTACAGGAAATAGTGCTAAAGTCTTCACCAAATAGATCACAAAAATTTCAGTTAACAAATTTTTCTGGTTAAATGTCTGGTTCGGTTCGATTAATTGGTTTTGGTGAAATTGTGGCCACCCCTAATTTTGACTAGAATGCTTCTAGAACGATTCTTATTTGTTGCACCGCGTCATTGAATCTACAAAAGACTGGTTTCACATACGAATCACCTCCGTTTCTTTGTCTCATATGCTAGCAATTGTATTTTTTAGTTATGTGTAATCCTTTTTAGCGCAACAAGCTAAAGTGGATTGTATTTGTTGTTGTTAGCCCACAAAAAATTCATATGTTTTGAAATACATTTTTATTTTATGATTTTTTAAGATAAACACATTTTTTCACGAATCAGAATCTAGCGTACCAACCAAACAATCTCACGAAGTGATTTTGCATTTGATTCATCGTATAAGACGGTTTCTGAGAGAATCTAGGTTCAAGATGTTTTTAAAAGAATATGAATGCCTAGCAAACGTACCTTTAGAATCTAATGGCCGGCCTGCATAGCAATTTAGGGACCAAATTGAGATGCCCAACCCAGTTCACGTTGATGACATGGCATACCTGCGCGATGCGGCACTGGCCCTGGGTCCATGTTTCACGTACCACCATCCTTCGCAGTTCGCAGCCAATCACACACCGGTGCACATGAAACGACTAATCGGCTGGTGCTGATATGATTATATACGATCGTTGATTATTATTGTTGACTAGTTTAATGTGAGAGAAAAATACTATTCTAACTGAAAATTTATGATCATTTACTAGCAAGCCAACATGCTGTAATTTGCCGGGAGGTCCGTCAGGTCCCTCATCTACTTGGCAGTCTGATGCCAAGGGTTAGCTGAAGACGGTAGATGGGCGTGTAGCGTGTTGCAAGGGGAAAAGCCACAGCCAGATCGAACCAGTCCACAGCACAGCCTGTGAGGGTCTTTGAGTCCCGTTGCGTTGTCCAATTTCTATTGGCCAAAATGCAGGTATATGTGTGCTTCCGTGCATGGAAGATCTATCGGGTGCATATGCTTTTGTTTTGTGTACCGTATTCGCTTTGGCCCCTGTTTAGTTCTTAAAGCAAAAAAGAAGATTCTTTATCACATCAAACTTGTGATACATGCATGGAGTACTAAATGTAGACGAAAATCAAAAACTAATTGCACAGTTTGCTTTAACTTTATGAGACGAATCTTTTGAGCCTAATTAGTCAATGTTTGGACAATAATTCACAAATACAAACGAAATGCTACAGTAGATAATCGTGCACTATACCGAACTAAACGCGCCCTTGCACTTGTCTCTTCTCTCTGCTCATCTCTCAGAAGTCACCAAGTCAAATAAAGCAACGGACGCGCATTCACCCAATCTTGAGATATTAGTATGTAAATCCATGAGATCTTGTAATTACCACAACATAAATCCCTGGCTGCCACGCCGGAGCCGTGTTTGAAAACACGGGTGGACTTCGCATTAGCAAGCACGCGTCTCCATCACATCGCGTCACTAAACCCAAAAGGAATTAGCGCGTCCCAAAACCCCCACGAACGTGCGCTCGGCTCGCTGATCCCGAATCCCCATTCATCAGCTTTGGTGTGGGCCTTTGGCCCGCCCGCCGCGTCGGCAGCCGTCCACCTCCTCGCTTCCCGCAACGCTCTCCGATCGCGTCCTTGGTTGCTAGGTCGATCGCCGCCGCGCGGGACTGCGCAAGCGGCGGGCGGACCGGCGGACGAGTGCGCTGCGCCGCCGATCGACCCGCCTCAGAAACTTCACGGAGCACGCCGCTGGGAGCAAGCACACGGAGGGAGGGGCCCCTATTTCGCTGGTACGAGCGCAAGAATCCCCTTCTGCGTGCCGTTATGTGTAAAATAAATCTGCGGTCTCCATCGGGGGTTTTCGGGTTCGTCACTCCGAGTCGGTGTGGTTGGCGCCGGTACCAGTGCTGAACATGGGATGCGCTCTGCGTGCGTCCAAATTGGTGTGCGCAAGGAGTGCACACCAAGTATCCGACGGTGTGCCTGAGAGGAGCTATAGCCCTCTCGCTTTGCCCTCACGCCCCTCATAGCTTCAGCTCTTAGTGGTTCTACTTCTAAGTCCTGATTTTGATGGGAATTCGATCGGGGTTTTTTTTTTGTCTCGCTGGCTGTTGCTGAACGTAGGACGCGTTTATGCACTTACTGTTTGTTTTGAACATTTAATATTATTAACATGTGTGTTATGACCTTCTCATTCGTTTGATCTGGAGGACCATGCTCACTCCTTCAATTCCTTTGGAACACAGGCCTCGGTTGAGTGTTTATTCTGTTCAATCGAGAGAGAAGCACAGCTACAACAACGTTGGACCACCTGATTTCCATGCTAATCGATGCAGTTGGAGTGTTGCCGGATAAGGATCTGCAGGTGCAGGTCGAAGAGGCTTTCGGGTTCTCAACTCACTCAGAGACGGTCTGTGTGGTTTGCAAACTGGCAATCCCATCGTTGGCAGCGTCATGGAAACCTGACAGCTGTGACCATGCCATCTGCATTCCCTGCTTCTGGCAATATGCACCTGAGATGGAGGCCACTGATGGGCTGCCTAGGTGTGTAGTGCCTTCTTGTGAATCCTTGTGCAAGCCCGAGACCACTCATCAGGGGATCAGTGTGGGTCATGGCACCTTGATCTCAGTCGTGGACCTAAACAGTGGCAAGGGGAAAGAACCGTTGGATGGAATGCTTCAGGAGCTAGGCCAATGCTCTCGTGGTGTGGATCCAATGTCCAGCAGTGACTTCTACTGTGCCATATGCATGGAGACGGTGCATGTCGGAGAGCTCTTCCCCGTACCCGGGTGCACACACCTCTTCTGTGTCAGCTGCATGAGCCAGTACATCGCTGCTAAGGTTGAGGATAACGTGTTCTCCATTGGATGCCCTGAACCTGGTTGCGATGATGGTGGACTGGACCCAGAGGCGTGCCGTGACATGATCTCGTCGCAGCTGTTCCAGAGGTGGGGAGATGCACTCTGTGACTCAGCACTGGGGGCATTCGGGTTCCACTGCCCATTCAAAGACTGCTCGGCACTGCTGGTCAATGAACGTGGCCCTGACGAGGTAGTAATAAGGGAAACCGAGTGCCCACACTGCTCCCGGATGTTTTGTGCACAGTGCAAAGTGGCATGGCACTCCGGCGTAACCTGTGAAGACTTCCAGCAGCTCAGGACTGATGAACTGGGCCGAGATGACCCCCTGCTTACGAAGGTCGTCGTGCATGAGAATAAGTGTCAGAGGTCCCAGCAGCTCAGGAATGACGAACAGGGCCGAGATGACCCGCTGCTTATGAAGGCCGTGCATGAGAATAAGTGGCAGAGGTCCCTCCGGTGTTTGATAGCTACATGTAAATCTTTGTGGAAGTCAGAGGCAAATCGGATGGTCGATGTGGGTCATAGCACCTTGGTCTCAACAGAAGACATGGACAGACAGAAACAGAAAGAAACGTTGGATAATATGCTTCTGGAGCTAGGCCAATGCTGCCCTGGTGGGTATGCGATTGCCAGCAGTGAATTCTACTGCACCATATGCATGGAGTCAGTGGACGTCAGGGAGCTCTTCCCCGTTTCTGGGTGCACACACCTCTTCTGTGTCAGCTGCGTGAGCCAATACATCACTGCAAAGGTCGAGGATAATGTGTTGTCCATTAGCTGCCCTGAACCGGAATGTAAGGATGGTGCATTGGACCCAGAAGTGTGCCGCGACTTGATCCCGCTGCAGCTGTTCCAGAGGTGGGGTGCTGCTCTCTGTGACTCGGCGCTAGGTGCATTCAAGTTCTACTGCCCCTTCAACGACTGTTCGGCATTGCTGGTTGACGAACGCCGCCATGGTGAGGCAGCGATAACACAAGCTGAGTGCCCACACTGCTGCCGGATGTTC
The DNA here is from genome assembly GCF_019320115.1 of Miscanthus floridulus. Classification (NCBI taxonomy): domain Eukaryota; kingdom Viridiplantae; phylum Streptophyta; class Magnoliopsida; order Poales; family Poaceae; genus Miscanthus; species Miscanthus floridulus. The sequence continues at coordinate 1,964 of NW_027096397.1, read as the reverse complement.
TGTGCACAGTGCAAGGTGGCATGGCACGACGGTATCACCTGCGCAGAGTTCCAGCGGCTTGGCAAGGACGAGCGGAGCAGGAATGACCTGTTGCTGAGGAAGGTCGCGCAGCGGAGCAAGTGGCAGAGGTGCCCCAAGTGCAAAATGTACGTGGAAAGGACCGAGGGCTGCGTGTACATCGTCTGCAGGTACTGTATTTTGTTCTTTGCAGGGGAAAAAATACATGTGCAACGAGCACATATGAGTGAGATCCTTTGTTGTTCCAATTTACAGGTGTGGGCATCGCTTCTGCTATCTCTGCGCATCCCCAATGTCACGAGGAAACCATCGTTGCAGTAGGTGCAAGAGGACCTGGTGAATGACCTGAAGCTGCAAAACTCCACGTGTGTGACGTGAGGGAAGTTCTCAAGTCCATATTAATTCCAGTAAATTGCTACTGACGTGGTTAACGTTGGCTCGTGCAATTATTATTTGGCAAATCAGTATCAACGGAGCTCTGTTAGTTAACATAAAATATTTACGATGGAGCATATATAATGCAGGTAGCAGTGTATTATAATGTAAAAAAATGAAACGTCAGAAACTTGGATAATGTAGGTACTTATGAGAGAGCTGATGACTTTCTTATGAAGAATGCGTAAGGTACTACTACTGCCTTAGTGAGAACTAGATGTGTTCCTCTTATATTGAATAAGTGAGCATGTGAATGAACTTCATATGAACTTACAATTCCAATAGCTAACTTTTTGATCGATGGATCCCTCTAAATTTGATTTGCATGCACGTATGGTTCTCTTCTGTCATGCCTAAAATGTAGTTCTACTGACTAAGTTGATTATAAAGTTTTCTTCTCGAAAGAGGAGAAGCGGGTGAATATGCACTGTGAAGTTTCTTATCTTCTTCTGCAACTAGCTCCTAAACTTCAGCAGGGCATGTCAAGAAAAGTAACAGGTGCACATGCACATTGACCTCCATGTAAACAGCCTTTATATTGCCGGATTGCCCTGGTTCTATGGCTGAGACATGAAGAGACGTCTGTGCCTAGCAACTTCGTTTAGTCTTAGTACTCTAGCCTTATCCAATAGTGACATCTGAACAAACAAGCTGATGACTTTCTTACGCGAAAAGTATCAGGTGCTCAGTAAGTAGAAAACAGCTAGGTCTGTCCCTTTTATGAAATCACCAATATGTAAATGAAATTCCTGTGGATCTCTCAAGTTAGTTTTTTTTGTGTTTTTTTTGGCATGCATCTGGTTTGATCTGTCAGCCGTCAGCCGATCTTTAAAATTTAATAGCTGGTCATGCATAGAGCTAGTAACCGGTATCCTCCAATTAATTGGCTTAAATATGACAAGCAATGTGAGCCAACGATTTCGGAACTAATGTCACCGGTAAATGTTTCTTGAGTGTTTTTACGAAGTTGAGCAGCTATTTTCTTTTGATCGGCACTAACTCCGTTGCACAATGCTTTTAGTAGTATCCCTTTCGGCCTGATCATACTAACATTCAATTTAGTTAAAGGTGCAAGGCTTAAGATTTCCCTAAACAAATGGGAAGTGCTGTTCTTCAGTTGCCTAAAACTGGGTTTCAAGTAGACGTGTTCATGGGTCGTTGGACGACACCAGGAACCAGGCTGGTACCAAGCCAAGTGGATCTGTCACGGTGGGCACATGGCGGGTTGGGCGGTGAGCATAGGGTCGCGGGTTGAATTGAACCCCAATAATCGGAAAACTAGTCTAGGCATCTTGTGTAAGTTTCCAAGTTTGTTCGGTAGGAATGAGATACTCCCTCCATACAAAAAATATACAATTCTAAGTTTTGAGAAAAAAATCCTAATTAATCATTTGTTTGTGTAGGACTAGATACTAATTATGCTTTCATAGTGCATAGCAAAAACTATATATCTACAAAACCAAAATGCCTTATAATTCGGAATGGAGGGAGTACTTATCAAAACCTATACA